>NC_057796.1:27513042-27518985 GCF_018294505.1 Triticum aestivum | reverse complement strand
GCTCGATCGGCCGTTAGTTAGGTTAGGTTAGTTAGCCTTTGCCGTCCGCTTTTTTTATCTTTGTCGTCTGCTGGTAGACGGCAAAGAGGGGGGCCGTTAAGTTTTTTCTAATCGGCTCGTTAGTGGGGGCCACCTCTCTCTTTGCCGTCAGCCAGCTGACGGCAAAGATTCTTTGGCGTCAGCCAGCAGACGGCAAAGAAGTGACAGATGGCAAAGACCTTCTTTGCCGTCTGCCAGTTGTTTGCCGTCTGCTTTTTGGTAGTTGATGGCAAAGACCTTCTTTGCCGTCTGCTAGCGGGCGGCAAAGAACTGGCAGACGGCAAAATCCCTGATTCCAGTAGTGTGTCGGCCAAGAGGAAGAGGGACAAGGACGAAGTCGAGGACGTGGACGAGGACTCCGAGTAAGGTGGCAGTATCGTTTCTCATGGTGGTTCTAATGCAGGTGTGCTTTATTTAATTTGAGGGGTGTGTTGTGTTGAGCCCCCAGCATAACTATGTGATGTTTCTTTTTGTTACTTTAACTCTTCAGTACGTACATACTAGTATTTCTTATATTTCATCTTTTAGTTGGTATAGTAATACCACTCGTTTCTTCACATTATATACGTACAATATATATGGCCAACATCATATAGCCAGCTGTTTAGTTGTCAAAGAATTTCAGGGTGCTTAGTTTTGTCAAAGTATTCCAGGGTGCTTAGTTTTATTTGAGGGCTGGGTTGTGCACTTGTGTTGGACACCATTATTGTGACAAGCCTTTTAATAGTACTATATGCATAATTTGGTGACGAGCGCTATCTATATGTACCACCTTTTTTTAATTTCAAGTTTTGCTCCATGGCGCAATCCATCGATACTACTACTGTACAAAAGTGGAGCATATACATTTTTTAAAAGGCTAGAGGGCGGGGCAGTCTAGCTCGGTCGGTTTCACGAGAGGCGAGGGCCTTTGTGATTTGACGGCTCATTACTGCTGTCAAATCGAATAGTACTGCGCCGCCCGCTGCACGCCCGGCGCCTCCATTAAACCCCTCCGTTAAACCCGCATGCAAACCGAGAATCCTACTCCTGCCACATGTCCGTTCATGAGCGGGCCGGAATTAAACGAAACACCGGCCGAGCTCCTCCCGTCCGCCCTCAGTTTAAACGAGGCCAGACGCCGGCCAAGCTCCTACCGTCCGCCCTCTATTTACACGAGGCCAGACAGACAGCGCGCAAGAATCGCACCCATCCGCCGCTCCCCCATCTCCTCCTTCACCATTTTCTCCACTCCTCCGATGGCTTCCGATGAGCCGTTCTCCGGCACATTACCCGGCTGGGCGGCCAGCCGAGCCCTCCGGATACGGGCGAGGCCGCTCGGTGCTTCACCAACCTCGCTTGGCCCGACGGAGCAAGTTGCCGCCCCAAGCAGGCGCGTGGTTCAGCAACTCGCCGCTCCAGTTCAGCTCGATGAGGAGTGGCGAGTTGCTCCACGCCGGCACGGCGGCTAGCACGCCGGTACAGGCGTCGTTGCTGCCGCGTCGTACCGCGCCACCAGTGTCTGCGGTGGCCGCGCCTCCCGTGTCTGTGGGCGCGCCTCCCGTGCCTGCGGCAGCGCCATGCAGGCAGAGACAGAAGCCGGGTGCGTGGAGAGCGACGAGTCGGTGGCCAGCTTCTCCGTGTCCGCCGCCATCATCGAGGAGAAGTAGAACACGGGAGGCCGCCGCCACTTGGGACCCATGAAGGCCACCGCCGAGGCGACGACCGCGGATTCAGGTGGTTTCTTTGCTGCTTCGTCTCTTCCGAGGACCTTCGTCGACCCCGCAAGTGTCTGACGGACATGAGGAAGACAAAGGGATCCGCGGGAGGCCATTTAGAACTAAAATAAGTCTAGATACATCGATTTCTAGGACAAGTATTTCCGGACGGAGGGAGTATTAATTATACAAGAGAGCCGGATTGGCACCTCTTAGTTCATGTAAATGTAATGAAATCCATCATGTTTATATGAAGATCCGGCTTTTTTATACGAAATCCTTCATGCTTATATGAAATCAGTCCATGTTTGCACGAATTTCATCTGGTTGGTTAGAGTTGTAAAAATGTATGCCGCTGGCGTTTGATGTCGTCCTCCGCTTAAGGAAGCGGGAGGAAATTTGCCGGCTACCGTTGGAGATGCTCTTTATGCTGGAAATAATAGAGTGGCATCCAATCCATTTGAGTTAATTGCCTGTATGATTGTCCCTCTATAAAAAGCTAATTGCATGTACAGTGTACACGTGACTTGCAGGGTGGCTACAGCTTTGTACAGAAAGTTAAAAAGAAACAAGTCCATCCTTAATCTTGTATTCTAAGTACTCTGTGGGTTCCACTGTCAGTACAGTAGCGAAAGAAGTATATATTAAATAAGTAGAGTAATATATAATATAAAAATATAAAGTTAAAAGACAGAATTCGAACTCATGTCATCGCGTTGCGAGCATCCGGCGGTAACCAGCCCAGCACATTTTTGTTGTAGACCATGCTGGAGATATATCTCCATGTCTACTCTTATATATACTCCATTCATTCCTAAATATTTGTCTTTTTCAGATTTCAAATGGACTACCACATACGGATGTGTATGTAGACATATTTTAGAGTGTAGATTCACTCATTTTGCTCCGTATGTCTTTTCAGGAAGGGGTCAGATTTGTCCTTGATTTATTTATGAGGTATCCAGATGGCACTGCACCGCCAAGAAAAGAGGGTAACATCAAAATTATGGACTACTTTTTTGAGTATGTTGGTAAGGTCTGATCATAGTCACTTGTTGAAATCTCTAAAAAGACAAATACTCCCTCCGCCCGGAAATACTTGTGATCAAAATGGATAAAAGGAAATGTATCTAGACGTATTTTAGTTTTAGATACATCTCTTTTTATCCATTTTGATGACAAGTATTTTCGGACGGAGGGAGAAGAAAACAGAGTTAGTGATGATGGTGTGCGTGCCATCCTGCAATATAGGCCGTCGGATTTATATCTAACGGATAGGAAAGAAACTATGGCAATTTTGCAAAATATACCCACACGTCTCTCCACGTTCGCAAATAAGGCCTTCCCTCGTTCAACCTTTTCTCTCACAAGATAAACTACTCATACAAATGCATCTTGATGTTCCGTGCAACGCACGGGCAGCTAGCTAATTTCTTTTAAAATAGTTGCTGCGATAATTGGGTTGAAGTGATATATTTTATGTCTGCCCCCAATGATTTCAGATTCACTAGGAGTAACAAAGAAAAGGTTGCCTTGTTAATTAACAGAAAACAGGGTGAAAACTATCACATGAGGCCGGTAAAAACAAGGCACACTGGGTTCAGCGTCATCGTCACTACAGCTGTGCGCGCGAGAGAAGTCTACATATCGAGGGTGCTACCGAGCGAGGCACCGAGACACAATGTTTGAGAGAGAAACCAATTGACAGATTATGCTCAGATCGAGTTGTCACCCTTCTGCTGTCATTGTTGGGGGGGGGAGGGAGAGAAAGACGTATCGAGAGTGTGCGCGGTAGGCACAGAGGGACAACTAGCGAGTGTATGTGTGTGTGTGTGTGTGTGTGTTTGTGTGTTTGAAAGAGGAGTAGATAGATTATTATCAAGATCGATGTGCCACCCTAATCCTTCGGTGCCGGGTAGTGTGTGTGTGTGTATGTTTGAGAGAGAAGCCAGTCGATAGATTAGCATCAAGATCGAGGTGTCACCCTACTCCTTCGGTGTTGGGAAGTGTGGGTGTGTGTGGGGGGCGCAGTGACACTCACATATCTCTACTCTTATAAAAAAACAGAGTTGGTGAAGATGGTGTTCCTGCCATCCTGCAATATAGGCCATCCGATTTATATCCGACGGACAGGAAGGAAACTATGGCAATTTTGCAAAAAGATACCCACACCCCTCTCCGCATTTGCAAATAAGGCATTCCCTCGTTCATCCTTTTCTCCCACAAGATAAACTTCTCATACAAATGCATCTTGATGTTCCGTGTAACGCATGGGCATCTTGCTAGTAGGGAGAAGGAGTTTGTGTGAGACATATCTAGCTATATTAAGGGATAGGTAGATAGCATATGTGTGAGAGATATTATTATACTTTGAGACATTAGTGGCTGTGGGTGGGCGGAATTAAAGGGGTGGGCATGTTAGACATAGAGAGCGTGTGTGTTCCTGTGTGAGAGACTTGTAGGACGGGGTAGAAAGACAAATTTAACCCTGACGGAGGGAGAGAAATACATGAAGTGCGCGTGTGTGATTCTGATGCCCACAGGGAAATGAGATATGTATCCGTGTGAGAGATATTGCACAATTCATTCACGTATCACTATCTAGCGATCGTGGACGTGCATCACTTGAACATAAGTCAATATCTACTTCGTATCGTGGCCAAAGGTACAATATCGATTCAACGCTATAAAGATTGGACACTCACATATCACATTTTTTTCTATTTAAATAAACCTTTTCAGTTGTGCATGCCAAAGTTAGAGTGATGTTTCTTCAAACAACCAATGTAGCTATCATGTATATGCACCATTGTTACTCTTGCATTCAAATTCATTAGTCTTGGATGATTTAAGTTTCTATTTTGAAGTAATATATGTAATATTCATATATGAATTCAATGGGTACGCAATTTATGAAATGGAGGCTATGTAATCATATGAGGTAACACTTTTAAGTAGCTGACTACAATATCCATTTCTTTTTGTGCGCCTCTACACTAACACGTCAATACATTATGTTTAAAGTAAATAACCAATGGCACTAAATTATCTATTTACACGAGAAATACATAGGCTGAGCGTTTGATCCCTTTTTTGTGAACGCGCCACTACACCCGTACGATTGGCCGCGCCCGTGTGAACGTCCATGTTATCGGCGCATCATCTCGAGTTATTGTCTTTTTTCTGGGGTGGACTTCACACCAGTTATTAACTGCTGACGCGTGCCCCGTGTACACAGTCTAGCATGACCTTCCCGCTAGCACGGTCCAAAATTAGTTGAAACTGGATACGAACGATCCCGCGGGCGGCAAAATCTCCCGCCTCCTTCTAAAATTTCCGCCACCTTAGTCTTTAGCATGCGAAATCCCCCTTTTGTCCTTGGTGCATCGAGACCAACAGTTACAATACCGCCCTCATCTACATGATAGGTCGGGGCTGCTTTGGTAACTTCCGGTTCCCCCACTACACGGCACCCCCATTTCCTCTCCCCCTCCTGCAAAAACGACTAACTCCGCAGCACCAGAGCATCTTACATCACGCCGTCCGTACTTCATCGCCCTTTCTCCCCTCCCCTCTCGAAACCCTAGACTACTCATCCACCGGCGTACCATAGCCCATTCACTGCCAGCGGCGTCCACTTCGCCGGATCTGCTTCTGCGGCCGCATCTACCCCTCCCACCTCCCCTAGAAACAAGTAGACTGCTGATCCACCACTGTACCACAGCCCATTTAGTGCCGGCCTTGTCCACGGCGCCGGATCTGCTTCGCCGGTACTCTCGTCAACCGCGGCGCATCTGCAGCGGCTCATTTGTACTCCCCACCGGAGACGCTTCGTCCACACCCCCCGGAGCCGCCCCACCGACGCCCCCGTCGACGTCCTCTGATCCTCTTCGCCGACACCTTCCTCAACCCTACCGGAGCCGCTTCGCCGACACCTTCCTCAACCCTACCAGAGCCGCTTCGCCGACACCATCGTCAACCCTACCGGAGTAGCTTCGCCTATACCATTCTCAACCCTACCGGGGCCGCTTTGCCAACTCACAAGTCCACGGCCTCAGATCCGCTTCCTCGCACCCTCATCCAACCTACCGGAGAAGCTTCTGATGCCCCGTCCATGGCCGCAGATCCGCATCGTCGACACCACCCTTAACCCAACCACCGGAGCAGCTTCTGACGCCTTGTCCACGGCCGCTGATCTGCATCGTCG
>NC_057796.1:27510655-27512914 GCF_018294505.1 Triticum aestivum | reverse complement strand
CCACAGCCACAGATCCGCATCGTCGACACCATCCTTAACCCAACCACCGGAGCAGCTTCTGACGCCCCGTCCACGGCCGCAGATCCGCGTCGTCGACACCATCCTTAACCCAACCACCGGAGCAGCTTCACCTACGCCCTCGTCCACGGCCATAGATCCGCTTCGCCCACACCGTAGTCCACCCTACCGGAGCCGCTCCACAAACACCCTACTCGACGGTTCTAGATCTCCTTACCGGACCCCGACAGGCAGCGCAGCGTCATCACCCTCGATGTTTCTAACCTGATTCCCACCGTATGGAGAGATGCCAAGCACCCGCCACGGCCTAGTGTAGCGACCAGACCTCAAATAGTCTGTGCTGCTGTGCACCAGTGTCATCCCTGGATCAGTAATGCTGACACGCACAGTACAAATGGAGGATTTATAACAGAGTAGCAATCACACACTTATTACATCGAATATCTCCAAAGAGAATAAGTATGATAAATATGGCTTAAGGCCATCTAAAAACGATAACAGCGGAAGACTTGGCGGATAAGTGAGTCCATCAACTCCAGCGGCATCACTGAGTATAAGACCACGACCTAAGGCACCTTACTCGTCGTCTGAAAAGTCTGCAACATGAAACGTTGCAGCCCGAAAACGGGTCAGCACATGGAATATGCTGGCAATGTAACACACAGAGAATAAAGAACAGTAATAATACTATACTACATGCATATATGGCTGGTGGAAAGCTCTATGGTTAAAGTTTTTGCGGAAAGCCAATTTTTCCCTACTGCAAAGGAATAAATTTTATTTAACTACCATGGTGGTTGTTGAACATTGAGATGGTTGACAGCATCTCAATCCCAATTAAGTGTCATCAATAACCCAACAAAATTAATGAAAAGTAACATGGTGATGAGATTCAAATGATAATCCAGGTACTAGATACTCAAATTGTCCACTCTGCAGAGGTTTGTGCACTCTGCAGAGGTTTGTGCACTTTTCCCCACAAGACTCGATCTCCTCCGTTGGATTACTCGCACTACCTGGTGTTTGAGTAACGGATGACCGAGACACAGTCTTTCAGAAGTGTTTGCACCTTACGTATGGGCAGACAGTTACACCTACTTTCCCCTACATCTGCTAGTCTACCACTGTAAGAGTTCACACAACTTAGTCAACTATGCTAGAGCCCATAATAGCTTGTGGCTGCACACGGAAGTTTCTAGCATGAATAATCTCATGATCCCTTTGAACCTGGGTGGCGGTCCAAAAGAAAAACAGGCAATCCTAGAATACCCAGGTACCTCAATCCACCCAGATGTGAGTTTTAGTTGCCACCTTAAGTAAACCATTATTAACAATCTCACATCTGTCATGAATATCACTCAAACCCAATCCACGTCCACGAGCATAGCATGGCAATATAATAGCAAACGTAGAAGTAACTCCCAAGGGTTTGATAAAAGAACGGGTAATAGGTACTACCTCAACTACTTCCCAATACCCACAATTTAATTAGATCCTAATCATGCAATGTTTGAGGAATAGATCTAATGCAATAAAAACTGGGTATGGAAGGTATATGATCAAAGTGTTACTTTCCTTGCTGATGATCCGCGAGACCTAGCGATTCGAAGTAACAAGCGGCACACTCCGGGTACTCTATCGCAAACAAACAAGCAAACAATAAGTACTCATCTAATGCACAGGTAAAACTCGAATGAAAGATCCAACCAGAAAGTTCAACTTAAGAACTCCGGTTTGCAAAAAGAATCAACTCGAACGAAGCAACGAAAGTCAAACGGCGAAAGAAACAAACTTCGTTTACTAATCTGGATCTAGGTCAAAT
The DNA here is from genome assembly GCF_018294505.1 of Triticum aestivum. Taxonomy (NCBI): domain Eukaryota; kingdom Viridiplantae; phylum Streptophyta; class Magnoliopsida; order Poales; family Poaceae; genus Triticum; species Triticum aestivum. Next base: position 27,511,074 of record NC_057796.1, on the reverse strand, counting down.
TTTACAGTAGCAAAAACTTGTTTGAGTAGGTTAAACGGAAAGAGAATTTCGAGACGAAACTCTAGGCGCTTGAATCACCTGATTCCGATAAACGAGCGAAAAGTTAAACAGAAACGAAGATTCGATCAGAAATCGAGATCTGAGATAATCGCGGAAAAATTCGATGAAAAAGAAAAACGAACGGTTAAAGAACGGACGTTCGTTAACAGAGAAAATCCGACAAACGCGTTCGTTAAAACGAACGGGTCGGTGAACGTTCACAAAATAACAAAACCGAAGAAATAAACCGATCTAGGGTTTTTTTTAAACGAACGTTTTTTTTAACAAAACCGGCAACGACGGCGAGGTATACCTCGTCGGGGTAGGGCTCCGGTGGGGCTCCGGCTGGCTACGGCGAGGGCGGCGGGGTGCGGCGGGGT
>NC_057796.1:27502063-27510056 GCF_018294505.1 Triticum aestivum | reverse complement strand
GGGTGAGAGGGAGGGGCGGCGGCGGGGTTTATAAAGAGGGGGGAAGGGGTGCTTGGAGGAGGGGGCAAGGCGCGGCGGCGGGGTGTCCGTGGCGGACACGGTGGCGGCGTCCCGGGTGCTCGCGGAGGAGAACGCGGAGATGGGCCGGCCGCTCGGCTGGTCCTCGGCCCGGTCGGGCGCGGCGCGAAATTTTTTTATTATTTTTTTAAAACGTTCCGCCGAAAAATTCGTAGAAAAATAAATAAAAATTCAAAAAAGATAAAACAAATTTTCCCCGTCTAGTTAGAATATTTAGAACAGGGTGAACATTTTTTGACACAAAAATAAATTTTGAAAACATGCAATATTTTTAATGCATTTAAAATTGCAAATAAAATCCGAATAAAATCCAATAAATGATTTTAACATTTTTCCTCCAATATTTCAATTGTTTTGGAGAAGTCATATTTTCTCCTCTCATTAAATTTTTAATGAAATACTTTTCTGGAGAGAAAAATAATTAAAACCAAAAATCCTCGTTTTATTATTTGATGAAAATCAAATATGAAAATTCAAGAAAATCCCCAACTCTCTCCGAGGGTCCTTGAGTTGCTTAGGATTTATCGAGGATTTGTCAAAATGCGATAAAATATGATATGCAATGATGATCTATGTATAACATACCAAATTGAAATTTTGGTATGTTACAAACCTACCCCCCTTAAGATGAATCTCGCCCTCGAGATTCGGGCTGGCTAGAAAACAGGTGGGAGTGGTCCTTCCGTAGATCTTCCTCTCGCTCCCAGGTGGCTTCATCTTCCGTGTGGTGACTCCACTGGACTTTGCAAAACTTGATAACCTTACTGCGGGTAACTCGGCTGGCATACTCAAGAATCTTAACTGGTTTCTCCTCGTAGGTCAAATCACTTTCCAGCTGAATCGCTTCCAGCGGCACAGTATCTCTCAGTGGTATCTCAGCCATCTCTGCGTGGCACTTCTTCAACTAGGAAACATGAAATACATCATGAACTCCAGACAATCCTTCGGGCAATTCCAGCTTGTAGGCAACTTCTCCCATACGTTCCAAAACTCTGTATGGTCCGATAAAACGGGGCGCTAACTTTCCCTTAACTCCAAAGCGCTTCACTCCTCGAAGTGGTGATACTCGAAGATAAACTCTGTCTCCGACTTCGTGAACTGTCTCCTTTCGTTTAGAATCAGCATAACTCTTCTGCCTGGACTGGGCTACCTTGAGCCTATCGCGAATCAACCTCACTTTCTGTTCAGACTCCTTAATCAAATCTGGTCCAAACAACTGACGGTCTCCAACTTCGTCCCATAACAACGGTGTTCTACACCTCCTTCCGTACAAAGCTTCGAAAGGGGCCATCTTCAAACTAGTTTGATAACTGTTGTTATAAGAAAACTCTGCATATGGCAAATTGTCGTCCCAACTAGATCCATAATCTAGTGCACAAGCTCTCAACATGTCCTCCAAAATCTGGTTGACTCTCTCGGTCTGTCCATCTGTCTGTGGGTGAAAGGCTGTACTAAATTCTAGCCTGGTTCCCAATGTTTCATGTAACTGCTTCCAAAACTTCGAGGTAAATTGGGTTCCTCTGTCTGATACAATGGTCCTCGGAACTCCATGCAAACATACGATCCTGGTCATGTATATCTTTGCCAACTTAGCACTGGTGTAAGTGGTCTTCACTGGAATAAAATGAGCCACTTTCGTCAAACGGTCGACTACAACCCACATTGAGTCATAGCCTGAACGAGTCCCGGGTAATCCTGTGATAAAATCCATGCCTATTTTATCCCACTTCCATTCGGGTATCGGCAATGGTTGTAGCAATCCTGCTGGCTTCTGATGCTCTGCCTTCACTCTCTGACACACATCACAAACTGCTACGTACTCTGCAATATCCTTCTTCATTCCGGTCCACCAGAAAGTATTCTTCAGATCCAAATACATCTTGGTATTCCCTGGGTGAATCGAGTACGGTGAATCATGGGCTTCTTGCAAAATCAACTTCCTGATCTCCGGATCATTTGGCACATATACGCGGTCCTCAAACCATAAGGTATCGTGCTCGTCCTCACGATATCCTTTGGCTTTTCCTTTGCTCATCTTCTCCTTTATCTCTTCAATCTCCTTGTCTGTCTTCTGAGCTTCTCTGATCCTTTCCATCAAGGTAGACTGAATCTCCAGCGTCGCTAAATAGCCTCTTGGGACTATCTCCAAACGTAGCTCACGAAGGTCCTCGACTAACTCCTGAGGTAACTCTCCTGTCATGAGGGTGTTGACATGACTCTTGCGGCTCAACGCGTCTGCTACTACGTTAGCCTTTCCTGGGTGATAATGCAATCTCATATCATAATCCTTAATGAGCTCCAACCATCTCCTCTGTCTGAGGTTTAACTCCTTCTGCGTGAAAATATACTTCAAACTCTTGTGATCCGTGTACACCTCACAATGGTTTCCGATGAGAAAATGTCTCCATGTCTTCAACGCATGCACCACGGCTGCTAACTCCAAATCTTGCGTAGCATAATTCTTCTCATGGGGTTTAAGTTGTCGTGAAGCATATGACACAACTCTTCCTTCCTGCATAAGCACTGCTCCAAGTCCTCGACGAGAAGCGTCGCAATAAACTTCATAATCCTTGCGTTGATCTGGTAGAATCAACACTGGTGATGTAACCAATCGTTTCTTCAACTCCTGGAAACTAGCTTCACAATCCTCAGTCCAGTTGAATTTGGTGTCCTTCTTCAATAGCTTAGTCATGGGCTTAGCAATCTTCGAGAAATTCTCGATGAATCTCCGGTAGTATCCTGCAAGTCCAAGAAAACTCCGGATTTCTCCAACTGTCGTGGGTGATTCCCAACTTGTCACTGTGTCAACCTTGGCAGGGTCTACTGCTATTCCTTCTCCAGAAATAACATGTCCAAGAAATCCAACTTCCTTCAGCCAAAATTCACATTTGCTGAACTTGGCATATAACTGATGTTCTCTGAGCTTCTCAAGTACCAATCGCAAATGCTCCTCATGCTCTTCCTCATTCTTGGAAAAGACTAAAATATCGTCAATGAACACCACGACGAACTTATCCAAAAACTCCATAAACACTTTGTTCATCAGGTTCATAAAATAGGCAGGTGCGTTAGTCAGACCAATTGACATAACGGTATACTCATACAGTCCATATCTGGTGGTAAAAGCCGTCTTAGGTATATCCTGCTCTCAAATCTTTAACTGATGATATCCTGATCGTAGATCGATCTTGGAAAATACTTTAGCTCCTTGTAGCCGGTCAAACAAATCATTGATCATCGGCAGTGGGTACTTGTTCTTGATGGTCACTTCATTCAATCCACGGTAATCAACAACCATCCTCAGTGATCCATCTTTCTTCTCCACTAGAAGTACTGGTGATCCCCAAGGTGACGAACTTGGGCGAATATAGACATTATCCAGTAACTCCTTGATCTGCTTCTTAATTTCCTCCAAATCTTTTGCGGGCATCCTGTACGGTCTCTTAGATATTGGCCCTGTGCCTGGCAAAAGTTCAATCAAGAACTCAATGTCTCTATCTGGTGGCATGCCTGGCAACTCTTTTGGAAATACATCCGGATAATCCTTCACCACTGGTACTTCCTCCTGTACAACTCCTGATAAGGAATTCACTTGAGTCCTCTTCGGCATATGCCGGGATACATACTTGATCCTTTTTCCTGCTGGGGTGGTAAGCAAAATCGTCTTGCTGGCACAATCGATGTTTCCTCCATACAACGATAGCCAATCCATTCCCAAAATCACATCCAAACCTTGCGACTCCAAAACTATTAGGTCTGAGGGGAAAACATGCCTACCAATGGCCAATGGCATCTGAAAACATCCTTGGCTTGCCATATACTCTGCTCCTGGCGACGTTACTAACATAGGGGTTCTGAGAACTTTGGTGGACAGCTTAAACTTATTCACAAATCCCCTTGATATGTATGAATGCGATGCACCAGTATCGAAAAGAACGGTTGCAGTAAATGACTTAACCAAAAACTTACCTATTACTGCATCAGGCTGTGCTTCAACCTCCTCCACGCTCACGTGGTTCACGTGTCCTTTGTTGAACGGGTTCGGCTTCTTCCCAGAGCTTCCATTGCCATTTCCATTTTGGGCTTCAGGACATTCATTGGCATAATGTCCAGTCTTCTGGCACTTAAAGCAAGTGACTTGGCTCAGGTCCCTCTTGGCTGGGGTAGATGGGTTGGTGCGGTTCTGTCCGTTGCTTCCTCCATTCCCATTACCATTTTTAGAGCCATTATGGTTGTGCGAACTACCTCCTCCATGGGTATGCTGAAACTGTCCTCCAGGCTTCGGGGCGAAACGTGGTTTCTGTTGAGCTCCAGAGTTATACTTCCCTTGTCCATACTTCCTCTTACGGTTTTCAATCTGCTGTTGCTTCCCTTCAATCATGAGAGATCTATCTACCAACTCCTGGTATTTGTTGAAGGTTGCTACCATCAACTGCATACTCAGTTCATCATTTAGTCCTTCCAAAAATTTCTCCTGCTTGGCTGCAACTGTAGCAACGTCATCTGGTGCATAACGTGCTAACTTACTGAAATCCTCCACATACTGGCCTACGGTGCGTCCTCCTTGGCGTAGGTTGCAAAACTCACGCTTCTTCATAGCCATAGCTCCTGCTGAAACATGAGTTGTACGGAAAGCTTGCTGAAACTGGTCCCATGTGACAGTGTCAATAGGGTGTGTGGCGGTATAATTCTCCCACCATGATGCTGCGGGTCCATCAAGCTGATGTGCGGCAAAACGCACTCTTTCAGCATCTGTGCATCCTGCAGTGGTCAACTCCCTTCCAACTTTGCGGAGCCAATCATCTGCAACAATCGGCTCGGTGCTACTGGAAAACACCGGCGGGTTTAGCCTCAAGAAACGGGCTAAGTGATCAACAGGTGGTGGTGGCGGTGGGTTGTTGTTGTTGTTGTTGTTGTTGCCTTGGTTCTGCTCTAACACTTGCATCAGGGCATTCTGTTGCTGAATCAACTGGGTGATCTCTGGTGGGAAAACAAATCCGGGGTCGCGTCTCGGAGGCATCTGATGGGTTAGAAAAGATGAGAGTTAAGAATAGAATGAGGTCTAGAGGAAAACACTACCCATATGCTCATGAGACAAATACAATCAATATCACTCAATCAATTCAAACAAGGCATAACAATCGATCTAACTAGCGCTACAAAGTGCTTGAACTATACTATTAAATGGGGGGAAACTACTACTGATATGGTGGTCTACTTAGAAATTCTGATCAGTTGAAGACTCCATGATGTCTGCTCCAGCTTCATCAACAAAGTCATCTTCACTTGGTTCTGAGTCGGTGTCGTCGATGATGATGTAGTTATCCGGACAAGTGCATTCGTCATCCTTTGCTTTTGGCACTGGATTTCCCATGAATACTCCAATCTTCTTCTCCAGGTCGTCATTCTTCCCTACTAGTGCGACGATTTCCTCCATATAATCCTCGCGTGTAGCCTTGAGTTCTTCCTCCAGTTCCTTGATCTTCGTCAATGCCTTCTTCAGTTCTTCCTTGTCCGTGCACATCTGGTTCTCCTGGCGACGAATGTGTTGGTTTTGCTCCTGGATGAAAGCTGCAATTGATCCATCCTTCTTGGTTCTGATCATCTCCCATTGCGCGTCTCGGCGTCCACAAATCTGATAAATTGTATCCTTAAGCTCCCTATGGTAGACTTCTCCAATGCGTCCCATAGCGATGTGGGCTGCCATGCTCTTCCCTAAACTCCAGGTTGGTGCTTCGAAAACCAATCTTATGGGTTCAGTAACTGGCACAAACGTCCTTCCTGGAATGTGAACTTGAATCTTCCAGCTCTCCTCTTCGGGTAATGTGGCGTTGTAGGTTCCGGTGATGCTTGGTATTCCTATGTTCAAGTACTTGGTTACTTCCTTCAAGTGTCGACCAAAAGGCGTGTCTTCATCTGGTTGCATGAACTTGCTCCTTGTATCCGCCATTCCTAAAAGAGAAGAAAGTGGAGAGGGGTCAGAAATGAGAAGAGAGAAGTGTTCTAGGGCTTAAGCTTAGTGGTCGTGTCCTACAGTCAGCGTGTGCTCTGATACCACCTTTGTAGCGACCAGACCTCAAATAGTCTGTGCTGCTGTGCACCAGTGTCATCCCTGGATCAGTAATGCTGACACGCACAGTACAAATGGAGGATTTATAACAGAGTAGCAATCACACACTTATTACATCGAATATCTCCAAAGAGAATAAGTATGATAAATATGGCTTAAGGCCATTTAAAAACGATAACAGCGGAAGACTTGGAAGATAAGTGAGTTCATCAACTCCAGCGGCATCACTGAGTATAAGACCACGACCTAAGGCACCTTACTCGTCGTCTGAAAAGTCTGCAACATGAAACGTTGCAGCCCGAAAACGGGTCAGCACATGGAATATGCTGGCAATGTAACACATAGAGAATAAAGAACAGTAATAATACTATACTACATGCATATATGGCTGGTGGAAAGATCTATGGTTAAAGTTTTTGCGGAAAGCCAATTTTTCCCTACTGCAAAGGAATAAATTTTATTTAACTACCATGGTGGTTGTTGAACATTGAGATGGTTGACAGCATCTCAATCCCAATTAAGTGTCATCAATAACCCAACAAAATTAATTAAAAGTAACATGGTGATGAGATTCAAATGATAATCCAGGTACTAGATACTCAAATTGTCCATAACCGGGGACACGGCTAATCATGATTAGTTTGTACACTCTGCAGAGGTTTATGCACTTTTCCCCACACGACTCGATCTCCTCCGTTGGATTACTCGCACTACCTGGTGTTTGAGTAACGGATGACCGAGACACAGTCTTTCAGAAGTGTTTGCACCTTACGTATGGGTAGACAGTTACACCTACTTTCTCCTACATCTGCTAGTCTACCACTGTAAGATTTCACACAACTTAGTCAACTATGCTAGAGCCCATAATAGCTTGTGGCTGCACACGGAAGTTTCTAGCATGAATAATCTCATGATCCCTTTGAACCTGGGTGGCGGTCCAAAAGAAAAACAGGCAATCCTGGAATACCCAGGTACCTCAATCCACCCAGATGTGAGTTTTAGTTGCCACCTTAAGTAAACCATTATTAACAATCTCACATCTGTCATGAATATCACTCAAACCCAATCCACGTCTACGAGCATAGCATGGCAATATAATAGCAAACGTAGAAGTAACTCCCAAGGGTTTGATAAAAGAACAGGTAATAGGTACTACCTCAACTACTTCCCAATACCCACAATTTAATTAGATCCTACTCATGCAATGTTTGAGGAATAGATCTAATGCAATAAAAACTGGGTATGGAAGGTATATGATGAAAGTGTTACTTGCCTTGCTGATGATCCGCGAGACCTAGCGATTCGAAGTAACAAGCGGCACACTCCGGGTACTCTATCGCAAACAAACAAGCAAACAATAAGTACTCATCTAATGCACAGGTAAAACTCGAATGAAAGATCCAACCAGAAAGTTCAACTTAAGAACTCCGGTTTGCAAAAAGAATCAACTCGAACGAAGCAACGAAAGTCAAACGGCGAAAGAAACAAACTTCGTTTACTAATCTGGATCTAGGTCAAATTTTACAGTAGCAAAAACTTGTTTGAGTAGGTTAAACGGAAAGAGAATTTCGAGACGAAACTCTAGGCACTTGAATCGCCTGATTCCGATAAACGAGCGAAAAGTTAAACAGAAACGAAGATTCGATCAGAAATCGAGATCTGAGATAATCGCGGAAAAATCCGATGAAAAAGAAAAACGGACGAACGGTTAAAGAACGGACGTTCGTTAATAGAGAAAATCCGACGAACGCGTTCGTTAAAACGAACGGGTCGGTGAACGTTCACAAAATAACAAAACCGAAGAAATAAACCGATCTAGGGTTTTTTTTTAAAACGAACGGTTTT
>NC_057796.1:27266115-27501454 GCF_018294505.1 Triticum aestivum | reverse complement strand
GGCGTCCGGCGTGCTCGCGGAGGAGAACGCGGAGATGGGCCGGCGGCTCGGCTGGGCCTCGGCCCGGTCGGGCGCGGCGCGAATTTTTTTTTTTAAACGTTCCGCCGAAACATTCATAGAAAAATAAATAAAAATCCAAAAAAGATAAAACAAAATTTCCCCGTCTAGTTAGAATATTTAGAACAGAGTGAACATTTTTTTGACACAAAAATAAATTTTGAAAACGTGCAACATTTTTAATGCATTTAAAATTGCAAATAATATCCGAATAAAATCCAATAAATTATTTTAACATTTTTCCTCCAATATTTCAATTGTTTTGAGAAGTCATATTTTCTCCTCTCATTAAATTTTTAATGAAATACTTTTCTGGAGAGAAAAATAATTAAAACCAAAAATCCTCGTTTTATTATTTGATGAAAATCAAATATGAAAATTCGAGAAAATCCCCAACTCTCTCCGAGGGTCCTTGAGTTGCTTAGGATTTATCGAGGATTTGTCAAAATGCGATAAAATATGATATGCAATGATGATCTATGTATAACATACCATATTGAAAATTTGGGATGTTACACCTAGGTACTTGTCACCTTTAAACCCGTCCAGCATCACCTGCCCGATGTACTTCAAATATACTAACCGGTCGTTGTTACCTGTTATGCAGCTGGCAAAAACTACAAGCACGATGTTTCTTCTGGATCTAACAGCTTGGCCAACCAAGATCCTGGACTGAGGCATTGCTATGATCTTGTAAGCGCGTCTCTCTCTCTTGTATTGTTCTGTGCCTGCCAGCATGCTTTGCGAGGATTTTCGACCAGTAATCCCTTTGTGCAGACAATGATTTCTACTACTGGCTGCTATATTAGATATGTAGATGTCATACATGATACTACCTCGTACCTCCGTTCCTAAATATAAGTCTTTCTAGAGATTCCACTATAGGCTACATACGGAGCAAAATGAGTGAATCTACACTCGAAAATGCATCTATATACATCTGTATGTGGTCCATACTAGAATCTCTACAAAGACATATATTTAGGAACAGGGGCAGTACATTACACAAAATCGTATGTGGCATGTAGGAATTCCAGTGCACTACATTAGGCTCCCTTAGAGTGCCTGCTAGTCCAGCATACAGAGTCATGGCTAGTTTATGGTACGCACACAATCGTTAATTGGTGGTTTAAATATGCGCAAGGGATATGCAATGTAGTACCATGTAGAGATGTCTGAAATTAGCCGTGTCAACTTGCAGATAGGGTTACACAATGAAAAAGTACAAGATGTATGTGGCAATTTCATGGAACATCGCAAAAAAAGGAGAGGCAGCGGTGAGCCTATACAGTGTGCTATGGTACGTCACTCCTCCATTGCAATCATCATGACATGTTATTTGTATACCAGTTCTATTAGCCAAGTTTCTTAGGGACAGTTATTACGAGTTATCCTAAGAAAATAAGCACCTGTGAATATAAGCTCCATGTAATAAGCCAACCAGTTCTTTTCATTGCGTTTTCAGCTTATCTTTGGTATGATCAGTGGAAAGTCTAGATTGCATTATATTTTTTTTCATTTTGCTGCCCATATGGAAATTAATTTGACTTGCAAACATCACAAATTGAACCCAGTGCAGTCTACTTTGGTCAATTTTTTCCATAGAGATCCCATTGCCTAATTTAAACGAAGAACGCATGACCCACATTTAAATGAAGAACAATTATTTATTGAAATTTGATGGTGCAAGTGGCTGGTTATTATCGTATAGCAGCACCACCTGAAAGCATCATATAGCAGCAGCAGCAGCAGCTCATAGCAACTCATCATACAGCAGCAACAGTCTGCAATTCATCATATATCAGCAACAGCTCATAGCAATTCATCATATAGCAGCAGCAGCAGCAGCTCATAGCAATTCATCATATAGCAGTAGGAGCAGCTCATAGCAATTCATCATATAGCAGCAGCAGGAGCAGCTTGTAGCAACTCATCATATGGCAGCAGCAGCTCATAGCAATTCATCATATAGCAGTAGCAGCAGCTCATAGCAACTCATCATACAGCAGCAGCAGCTCATAGCAATTCATCATATAGCAGCAACAGCAGCTCATAGCAATGCATCATATAGCAGCAGCAGAAGCAGCTCATAGCAATTCATCGTATAGTGGATCAGAATGAAAATTTGGCAAAAAAATCAGAGGAGATCCTCACCTTGTTGGATGAGCTCATCCTTCAACAGCACCTCAAGGCCATGGCCTGGGAGGAGGGGAGGGGGAATACGGTGCCTTCTGCCGCAGTGTGGCATCAGCCGTAGTTGTGCAGCGCCCGCCGGAGTAGTGCGTTGGACGAACCACAGTGGAGCAGCTGCTGGAGACCATGAGAATGAATGGCGGTGCCAGAGGGAGGAGCAGCCAGGGAGATTTGCCCCTACCCGCCGGCCATGTTGCCTAGCTGGACATAGCTTCGTCGAGGACCAGGCCAGACGGGACCAGTGGCGATGGCTCGCTGGAGGAACCCTAGTGCTGCAGGCAGGGGATCGAGGTAGAGGGAAAGGGGAGAGGAGATGCGAGCGGGCACGGCAATGAATGCTTGCGTGTTTATTTTTACTTGAGGGTCAGGTGTGACACGGGCGTCATCAGTTGCATTTTGAGTGTAATATAGGCAGACAACAGAGTCATTTCACTATTCCCCTTCCCTTCAATTTTTTGTGAGGTTCTACCCGAAACACCCCCCTCCAAAGTGAAATTAGTTAAGCCCAAGCCCATAACTCAAAATGACTTCTTTACATCTTTTATGGCTTATTTTGACAATATGCCCTGAAAAGGCGGAATCGAACTGGCCCTTAACCTGCAATTCAATTGTGTGTGCAATGATGAATCACTCCTGCCTGCTATCTGTGCATTTAGGCATCATCATACATGGCATAACCTAATACATGTGCATTCCATTGTAGAATCTGGAATATGCAATGTTTATGTTAGTTCATACGTTGCACATGATGTTTAAATGCCCCTTAAATCTGGTCAGTCAAGTGATGGTCTTTGAGCCTCCTTCTTTGCTTATTTTCTTGATATGTAAGATTTGCTCACACATCTGTTCAATTGCTTGTTTGCATCAGCCAGCCATACTAAGACTGTTTGCTTTGATTACTTGATGTTCTTGACCTAACACTCTAACAGAGCTTGTCAACGATTTAAACACTAAGGGCTGTTGTAGTGGGGCCTTGTCTAACTCATAGGTGACATAAAGGTTTGGCTGTACACTACAGTAGGCTCTCCAAGAGTACCTGGAGATCCAGTTCGAAGGTATGCCTAGTTTTTACAGAGTGCAGACATAGTAAATGCTCATTTCATTGAGTGGAAGTGCAAGAGATGTGGCATGTTTCATTATGTGGTGTTGTTTTGTTATAATCTCATCCATTTGTGTTCACAGACTGGAAAGTATGCATATTTATCTTCCAAGGAGACGAGTAACTAGTTTGTGTCACCTTGCAGTGGGGGTGCAATGAAGATAAGATTGAGGATTTCCAAGTACAAGATGTTAGGAAGGAGCCTTGCAAGAGAAGTAGGAGCTGCGCTGAGTCTCTTCAACCTGCTAAGGTAAGTCACTGTATGCAACTCAACAGTTCAATTCCTTGTTTGTTTCAGGCATAGTTAATTTTCTCTTTTCAATTGCTTTATTTGTCCTCAGTTAATGAGATGCCCAAATAATCATGCCTGATGTTCGGTACTTGTATCACTATTAGTTGACATAATTAAAGGCCTTACCATTTAATTACTCTTCCGAAGTGTGCCTGAAGCTTTGAAGTCTATTAACCAACTATTATTGCATGAGGCTCACAATCTAGTTTATACTACGCTAACGATTGCATAGTTTTGCCTGCTGTAGTATGTTTGTATGAAACCCTCTGCTGTTCATTATGCTCCCTAAGACTTTAATTGAGGCACAGAATGGCCAACTGCTTGCTTACTTATACGCAACATGCTGTCTAAATTTGTAACTTGTTTGTGTTTTCAATTGGGCCCCAACATCATGCTCCTCTGGTGAGCTAAGAGGGATTTCTGTATGCAGGCTGCACAGACTATCTTTTTTATAATTTTTAAAATATCACCTGCTTATGCTTCATGACGTGTAACATTTTTTTTGAAAGTGACGTGTAACATTATTGTTAGTCCTGTTTTGCCATGTAGTACAAAATAGTGTCTTGTTCGCTTCACTGTTGTAACTATATTTTTGCCCTAGTCATGTGTACTTACAGAAACATTTCAGGATGAAGTGACATCAACACAAAGATCTGCGAGCAGTGCGGCATGGCCGTTACCGAATGATTATGGATTGGAATTGGAATGTGCTGATGTTCTCGAGCATCAACTAGAGGTGGCAAGACAACATGTACATGATTGTCAATGTATAATCAACAAGTTGAGACTGGACATGCAGGTATTAATGCAGGAGTCAAAAAAATGAAACAAGACACTGAGGTAATCATGAAGGAATTGGAGATTTTGCAGACTGAAATTTGTGCTATCTGAATCCGGCCAGTCCTATTTTGAAGAGATTATAGTTCAAATGGAGTTAAGTTGATGCGCGTCCATGATGTATGAGCTGTATTTGCCCAGTGTATGTAATTTGTTGTTTGTGTATGCTTTATTATCACCTGTGCCGAACCATAATGCCCAGTGGGTATAATCGGCTGTAATTTCTTTATTGTATAGTGTAGGATTATTCTACCTTTCTATGCCTTGATCTCTTTGTTGTATAGTATTGAGTAGGATAATTCTTTGAATATGCTATATCGTTCAAATTAACGGGGGCCAACTCGCCCGACCATGGCCCTTCACGGGCCATCGGATCCATGGGCCTTCTACGTTTTGTAGGATCCATGGGCCTTCTATGTCTCGTAGGATCCATGGGCCTTCTACGTCTCGTAGGATCCATGGGCCATGTACGTCACGTAGGATCCATGGGCCTTCTACGTCTCGTAGGATCCATGGGCCTTCTACGTCTCATGGGATCCGCGGGCCACCGACTCATTTATGGGTCTTGTACGGGCCTTTAATGGGCCGTAGACGGGCCTTTAATGGAAATCGTACGTTTTATGGGCTGACCATAACGGGCCGTTAATAGGCCGTATTTGGTGATGCTATGAAAATGGCCCAACAGACTAACGGTCCACAAACGGGCCGACTGTAACGACGGGCTAAATTTGGCCCACAAGCAGAAAATGACAGTAACGGGCCATAAGTAACCGAATGCTGCAAATGAGCCCAAGAATAAATGGGCCCTCAGAAGGCGGAAAGTTAACTTGGGCTGGAAACGGCCCAGCGGAATAAAGGGCCGTTAATGGGTATAAAGTGATACACTGTTCATTACAGGCCAGTTTCACCATGGGCCGTTAATGGGTGTAAAGTAATACACTGTTCATTACGGGCCAGTTTCAGCACGGGCCGCTAATGGGCCAAGAGTTACAAAGGGCCTCATATGGGCCGAAAGACGTCATGGGCTATACATGGGCCAGAAGTGAAAATGGGCTGGAATCATATTGGATGGCCCAGATGACGCTAGTGGGCCTAATTAGGATAGGGCGTAACGGGCCTTGGGTTAGCGGGCTGTAAATGGGCTATATGTGAACAGGCTGTTAACAGGCTTTCCATGGGGCGGCCCGCCAACTTTTTACCAAGTCAAACGGGCCGGCCTTTTCATAGGAATGGGCCACTGTTGGGCCGTGCCACGTGTTGACGTATCATAGGCGCCTTCTGTCCATTGAGTGGATGACATCTGTCCCAACGATGAGCCGACACGTGTTTCCTCTAGCCAATGATGATTTTACACGTGGAAAATCCCCATTGGTTGGGGCTGTTAATGGGTTATCGGATTCAAAACCCGACCCGATGGCTTAACGGCGTTCCGTTATGGTGGATGCCACGTGTCGGTCACCCTTGACGAAAGCACTTCTGTGACGCACGATTTATCGTCATGGAAGTGGACACTTCCGTGATGATAATTTTGGTAATGTCATGGAACACTTCTACGACAGCACAGGTATGACTATCTTGATTCTGTCATAAATTTTTCATGGATGTACATGCATGACAAAAAACGCGACCTACTGTGACAAACACGTATCATCACGGAAGTGTATTTTTTTTGTAGCGTAGCTAACATATGATCTTCCACGTTCAGGATGAAGAAGACAGAGCTGTTGCTGCAGCTTGCAAGGTGAGTCTCAAAAATTTTTCACAGCTTTATAAAGAGCTGGATGCTTCGCAGGGTGCTCCGAGTTTGGATTCGCGAAAGCATTCCAAAGACACCACAAGCCTTGAAGCTTTCCTGGTGATGCACACTTTACAGTTAACTGGTTTTTTTTTTATTTCACGCAGATTGCAAGCTAACAAGTGCTTTATTTCGAATCACAGGATCCTCTGAATTTGAGGCACAATGAGAATGTGCGAAAGGCTGAAGAAAGAAGAGATCAAGATGATGAAGATGTCAGTATTGAGGTGGGGGGAGAGGCAGGTACCAAAAGCAAACACCGGTCTGCCAAGGCTAAGGCAATAAGGGAGCCGGAAGAGACCCATGTCTTCCCAGTTGATGAGAACAACTATGATGATTCTTTAGCAAAGCAGCGACAAGATAGTGTGGTTGATTCCATGCTACCAACTCGTACGAGCATCCGGAAAAGAGTGGCATCTTCATTATTGTGCAATGAAGATTATGTTCTGTACGATAGTGATAACAAGAGAAAGAAAAACAGGACTCCATCGGAGTATACCAACGATTCCAAGGACACAACGAATACAAAGAGGAAAAACCGTGCAAGCATTTTTAAAGATACAGACACAGGTGCTTCGAGGCTGGAGACCGACCTTGACAAGTTTCGACAGAATTACGTGGCCGAAATTGTCAACACCTCAGATCTTGATAAACAATTGGTGGTAATTGATGACATTGTTCTGCTACTGAAGCATTTGCAATGCCTCGCCATGACAGATGGAGTTTTAGATGACAAATGGTTGGGTGACAAAGTAAGATATTTGCCTAATTATTTTATCAATTTTCTTTTGCACAGTACAATTAACTTGAATTTTGTTTTAGTTGGTTGATGTTGTGATTCAGATCATGCGTCATGATCATCCTAAGGACATAAGGGACGGGCAACTGGTTTACATTGAGAGGGTGGCCGGCGTCGCTATGCTCGAAAGAGATGGTAAGGTAGAGAACTGCCACGAGGCCGCTTTGGCAGGTAGTCATGGAACAACAAAAGGAGACAACTACCTCAGACATGATCTGGTACCATCTAACCATGACATAAACACATTTATTTTTGTAATCATTATGCATGTTGATGTAATCATCTTTGCTGTCCAGGTTTTTCTACCTACGAACATGGCGAACACCCACTGGTTCCTTGTGGTTATAAACCCCAGAAGGAGGGAGATTCAGATTCTTGATTCACTCTTCAGATACGTAGTAAGCACACAAGTGGTTCATGTGGTGAGATTTTAAACGTCTTTCAATATAACACAGCATTTAGCATCATACCTAACCTTGAACCGTGAGCAACTTCTCATACCATGGACTTTGGCAGATACGTGGGGTGGAAGCACATCTGAGAGCATCGCTGTGAACCAATGGACCACAAAGCCATGCTTGGCAAGACATTAACGTGACCCAATGGACAGTAAAGCATGTTCCTGTGCCAAGACAAGATGACAAGTCAGTCAACAGTATTAGCTTCTAAATATGTTTTTCATTGTTAATACGTGAAATGGTGCTAACAGAATTAAATGTTGTAGTTCTTCTTGTGCACTCTACATGCTGAAGAACATCGAATTCTTTACGGGAGAAGATCTTACGCTGCGTTATGACCAAGTACGTAGAGTAACACCTCAAATTCTGTCAATTATCTAAACATATGGAACGATACTAACATATCCTACCATGCAGGCATACATTGACAATTATAGAAGAGAGCTGCATGTTGTCCTTCTTAATTCGCCCTACAACAAATTGAAGTCCATGAAAAGGCTGAAGACGTACAATGCTAGCCTATCGGATGCAGCTGCGATTGAAGATCATGAAGATGCAAGCAGTTAGTCCAGCAATGGTTGATTCTTAGATCTGGAGTGTACACTTGGTTATGAAGCGGTAGAGTAGGGTGTGGTTTGGTTTTAGTCCCGAAGAAGGTTTCCTAGCCATGTTCATAGTCTAGTGCGGATTAATCAAGTTGTAATATTTCACAGTACTGGTTCCAAATACTATTCTTGAAATAAATTTGCTCTGCATGGGAGACGCTGAAACATATATTTTCTTTTTACAACCAGAACTTTTGAAGCTTAGGAACGACAACTGAATTCTTAAATTTATATTTAAGTGTCGTCGGAGTCTGGACAAGATTCAGAATAATTACATCGCTAGTTAGAAGTTTCTGAATTTTTTTAACATCGCTAGTTAGAAGTTTCATAAAAATTTCAGCGAGTGCTGAAATATTTTGGCCGAAATTCAGTGAGGCTGAAATATTTTAGCCGAAATTCAGTGAGGCTGAAATATTTTGACTGAAAGGCAAATATTGCAGTGAGTGCTGAAATGAATGAAGTTCAGTTATTTCATCGAAATCTCACCGAAGTGAAAACCATGGTGTCGTGCCATCTTGAGCAGCACCAGACATGATTCAGTATTATTAACAAAATTTGGTCTCACATATACGAGGAAAAAAGGTATGAGCACGAGCATGCAAGACCCGATGGGCAATAAAATAGCTTCACAAGAGAGTAAAATACTTCACGTGTGAAGACTCAATCTTAGTTGACTTTAGAACTAGTTTTCATCCTAAAAGAGGTCCAGTGAACTAGTTATAACCAATAATAAAAGCGGTCCAGTTCTTTTGGCTGATTTTCAAAGAAACAGGAACGATATCTTTTTGATGATCGTGATTCTCAGGAGACCTACGTGTTGTTACACAACTTACCTTGGTTTTTTTAAACCATAACATACCTTTGCTAAACTCTCCACGCCCCCCCCCCTAATTTTCAACCAGGTGGGTCCCCTCCGTTGATTTCCTCCAACCAAAGAAATCTATACGTAGATATATGCCCGGGTTGTTACGATCCCTATAAATAGGGATCCTTTGAAACCTCGTAGATCATAGTTCGTCCTTCTGCGCCGCCCAAACCAGCAAGACAGAAGGACGAAGCAACCCAGGAATCCAGCAAGACCGAACGACGGAGCCAAACATGAATCCTCTGGTAACTCCCCACGATCTTAGCCGCTGCTATTTTTCGTGCCACGATCTTCCTCCCATGATCTCTTGCTGCGACCCCACTCGTTGTTTGCATATTCATGTAACTCAGCATGTTTTTAAACAAATTAAGCTGGGGGCGTTAGGGGAGGGCGCTAGGATTTGTTTCCTACCAGATTGGCAGTTCATTGATTAATTCTAGGCTAAATCTTAGCGTCTGGTCTTGTCGATGCCAATTAGTGCAGCGGGCGCTTGCCTTTTTTTTCCTTCCGCACGAGTTATGGAAGGCATCGATGGCCCATGTTTTAATTCCATACTACTGACCATGATTAGTGCCTACAGTTGAGGAGACCACGGTTGGATAGTTTTTTATTTTCCAATCTTTATTTTATTTCAGGTAAGTGCCTTGCAATGGAGATTACCTTAGATGACCGTTCAAACGTAACCAAGCTGAATTACATGATAGTATTTGCACATACATGGAACTCAGCATGCTTGTACCTCATGCAGTAGCGTAGAGCACAATTTTTATGTTGGTATATATAAGCTGTATTCGTTTGTATGAGTGTTTAAATTGTATACCATACTGAATCTAATCACACTTGCACATCCATTGAACCCAGGATGCTTCTTTGCCGCCATATGAGGAGTTCATAAACGGATTAAACACGCAGCAAAGGATGTACATCCAGTTGATAGGACTGGGTGGACTTCTCAAGACACCTAGCATCAAAATTAGACGTGTACTCTGCCTGGCCATCGCTAATTCATATGATGCAGAGCAGGATGCCTTTATCATCAATGGGAGACCATGTAGGGTCACACTAGAAGATGTAGCGCATATAACAGGCATGCCCTGCCATGGGAAGAAGCACGTCCCTTCAAATCTTGATGATAATATGGAGTTGTGGAAGAAACTAAAAGACCGTAATGACAACAAAATAACTTTCAAAGGATTGCTAGCCAAGATGAAAGTCGACAGCACACCAAATTTTGTCAGGCCATTTGTCTTGTACACCATAGGCAAATATGTATGCCGAACAAAAGAGGAGTATGTGGATAAAAAATATATTGGGATTGTAAATGGTGAGGCAACTCTGGAGGGGATTCTACCACTGCTGCAGGTAATTCGTAGTAGTACAATTATCAGTTACCTAACATACATTACATAATGTACGGGAATGTTTGTAAACTGCTTTTGTTGTCATGCAGACATGGTACTATGAGAAGTTCAGAGTGCACCAATTGGACTCTAGCATCTCGTATGAATCACGGTTAAGGCCGCTGATCCAGAACTGGAGCGAGGAGAAGGCAAAAAAGGTTGACAAAATAATCCAAAATAATTATCTGGGAGTTGGAGAGGTAAAATGTCAGCACATTGCCTGGATTACGTAACATATATATTTTCTAAATCATACTAACGACACTAAACTGCAGTATGTTGAGGACCTGATGAGGCCTTTCATTTCAGCACGAGATGGTAAGCTGGCCAAACCGAAGACTGGCGCTCAGGTAAATGAGTTACACCAGGCACAAATATATATTGTAACATTCCAACTAGTATGAAGTTATATCATTCTAACTGTTTCAAAGTCTCAGATTAAGGTACTCGTCGGACATGTATTAACTGATTTGCAAGAAGTTGCCTCCCTCGTGCGGGAGGCCGGTGCAGAACAAAACCATAGGATGTGCAACCTTGAAAAGAAAATGGATGAGTGCCTTAGGCGTACCCGTACAAATGGGAAGCTCACGGAGGACCTCATCAAAGAATTGAACGTAAGCCTAGAATTATGAGATTAGTATATATAATTGGAAATTTACGTGTACAAGTTTTTTTCTAATTTAGTTTACTATGAAAACACCCCAGACTAACATGTATTTTTTAAAGAAAAAACACGATGGAATATTTCCAGGAGTGGAGGACATACATCTATCTGACCTCACGGCACCTTCACACCCAATGGAGGCCTCTGTTGAGAATGCTGAGCAGGCTTCTGACCAGGGGAAACAAAAGGATGTCACGGAGGTCGCTGCTAAGCACGATTGTAAGCAGGGAATAAAAAATGATGACATGGAGCCCCCCATGAAGAACCTTGATGAAGATTTTGACGTACGCATGTTAACTTAATTATGAAACAATCATTGTCGTTTCAAAAATAACATGTGATCTTCCACGTACAGGATGAAGCATTCGAAAGAGCTGCTGTAAAAATCAAACATGATCTCAGTGGTGTTCATAAGCTTTTGAAAGAGGTGGATGATATCCAGGGGCTCCTAGTTTTGATAAGCAAATGCATTCCAAAGCCACTACAAGCCTTGAAGATTTCCAGGTGATGCACATTTTACCTATAATTGAGCAAGAATATGCTAAAGGCTAACACGCGGTTTATTTCGTCTGACATAATCCGTTCAACAGACGGAGTAAGCAACACTCTGTGAAGGCTACGGGATCGCGAGATCCTGAACAGCCCTGTGCCTTCACAGATGATGACATCCATGATGAATCCTTTCAAAAGAAGCAACAAGTAAGTGTGGTTGAATCGACGCCACCAAATCATGGGGGCAAAAAGAAAAGGGTGGTATTGCAATTATTTAAGAATGACGAGTATGCTTCGTACGATACTGGGAAGAAAAAAAAAAGAAAAACAAGACTCCATCAGAGTGTACAAATGATTCCGAGGACACAAACAGTAAAAAGAGGAAAATCGGCTCAAGCAACTTAAAAAAGAGGTCCTGAAACCCAGCGGGGCCAGCTAGACGTGGTTCGACAAGATTTCGTGGCGTCACTGATCAACACTACAAATCGTGAAAAACAAATGGTCTTAGTTGATGACATTGTCGTGCTATCAAAGCATTTGCAATGCCTCACCCATAAAGATGAATCTGAAGATGGCGTATGGTTGGGTGACGAAGTAAGATAGTATTTCACAAATTAGTTTATGAAGTTTCATTTTTGTACAATACAACTAACTTGATTATTGTTGTAGGTGGTTGATGTTGCGATCCAGATCATGCGTCATGATCAACCAATTGACACAAGGGACGGCCAACTGGTTTACATTGAGAGGGTGGCCGGCGTCGCTAAGATCAAAAGAGATGGTAGGATAGAGGAGTGCTACGAGGATGCTTTGGCAGGCATTCCTGGAACAACACAAGGCACCACCTACCTGAAACATGATATGGTACTTTAAGCTGACGTAGAACAGATTTTTTTATTACTATGAACGTTGATCTAATTATCTGTGCACTCCAGGTTTTCCTACCTACGAATAGTTTAAACACTCACTGGTTCCTTGTGGTCGTAAACCCCAGAAGGAAGGAGATTCAGGTTCTTGATTCACTTTTCCATTGTATAATACCCAGAGAAGTAAATAACGTGATGAGAATTTCAACATATTTAATTATAAGAAAGGATTTAACATCGTATGTAAGTATTAGTCGTAGGCAACTTCTCATCCCATTGGGCTTGCAGGTACGTGGGATGGAAGCACATCTGAGAGCAGCGTTGCGAGTCAATGGGATTGAAAGCAATGCATGGGAAGACATTAACGTGACGCAATGGCCAGTACGGAATATTAATGTGCCAAAATCCGATCAGACGTCGGTCAACAATATTAGCTTTTGTTTTTGTTTTAGATTGTTAATATCTGAAATGCTGATCTAACAACATAAAATGTTGCAGTTCTTGTTGTGCACTGTACATGCTGAAGAACATCGAATTATTTACGGGAGTAAAACTGAGGTTGCAATATGACGAAGTACGTAGAGTAACACCTAAAATTCTGTCATTTTCTGAAACATATGGAACGATACTAACATATCCTCGCATGCAGGCCTACATCGACAAATTCAGAAGAGAGCTACCTGTTGTGCTTGTCGATTCACCCTACAACAAAATGAAATACAGGAGTAGGTTCAAGCAGTACCATGCTAGGCAATCGGATGCAACTGCGGTTGAAGACGACGAGGATGCAAGCAGTTAGTCCAGCATTGTGGTTCATTCTTACATGTGGAGTGTACACTTGGCCATAAAGCGATAGAGTAGGGTGTGGTTGGGTTTTAGTCCTGAAGAAGGTTTCCTAGCCGTGTTCTTAGTCCATTGCACGTGAGTCAAGTTGTAAAACTTCAATAATATTGGTTACTATATTTTGCTTGAAATAAATTTGGTCTCTACGGGATCTCGTAGAAATCTATATTTGCCTTTTACTACCATGTGACAGTAATGGTGCCTGGGGCAACCCTAGAAGAATAATGGATTATGATATGTCTATTTTCATACGAGAGAAAAAGGTACGACCATGAGCATAGCCTCACCACAGAAGTCAAAAATACTGCCTGATTCAACACGCAATCCCAGCTATGTCTTGTAGGCAGGCCGCAAAGCCAAAAAATAGAGCATAGGATAACAAGAGTAAAAGCACGTACCATAAGGGGCCTCTGCAGGTGCTGCAATGCTGAATTGAAGCGATCACCTTCAGGAGCACAGTGGTGTGGCCATGGTACATCCATCCTGTCTTAGGGAATCACATAGCATGTTCTGTCATAGCCCTGCAAAACAGAGGAAAAATTACTACTTGTACTAACCTTGTCAAGTGTGTGCATGTAACAAATGTTGGACATAACTAAACACGGAAGAATGAAATGCAACATATGGAAGAATCGAATGCTCATTCCTTTCTCTCTGCTTTTTGCGAGGACCATTACTCTCCCTTTAACAAGGCTAAAACATCATAATAAGACTTAACAGCAATCTTGAAAAGGTGGATATCCCATGTAAATCTAATTTTTCATATAAAGCACATGCCAAGTCTGTTGATCCCAGTCCAGCAATTGCACAAGAAGAAGCGAGCATCATAAATATTGAACAACATAAGCTATGAATTGTTTATAGTACATTCCAAAATTAATAGCTTATCATCTCTACTGATCTCCAAATCTCACCTATCAGCCAAATTGAAAGAATACATGTTGAATTCAACGATTGAACGTTCGTAGATCATGCAGTCGGGGCTGGACGAATGGGGCTGGCCGTCGAGGCCGGCGGCCGGCTTCATCTGGTCCCGCAGAACATGATCCATACCCAACCACCTTGCCTTCGGACGAGATGCATGGCCAGATCAAAGCTGCAGCCATGGCTGAGAAATGATATGTAGAGGACCCAAACAACCAATTGGGGTGTGGGAAAGAGGTTGCCTATAACCTTGTGGCTATAGGCACCCGCATGGAGGACTGGGAGGTGGGATGGCGCCGACTCTTCGCCAGCGGCCGCCGCGTGGAGGGTAGTGGGCCTCCTCTCGTGTTCGTTGAAAAGGTGGTGCGAGATCGCGAGGGAATTGGGGTGGAGGAAGGGAGGGGCCGCAACGCGCGGCTAGATCCTGCCGGCGACGAGGGAGGAAGGGGCTGCGACGAGCGGCTAGATCCTGCAGGCGAGGATTAAAACCGTAGCGGCGGCGAGGAATAAACCCTAGCGAACGGGATAAATATCGAACCGAAAATAGCCCTGAAATTCGTACCGAGAATACCCTCGAAATATTTGGGAGGGAAAATCAGATCAGTTCGAAATATTTTTTTCCCAAAAATGCCCCTCGGGGTCTGATATAATACACGTGACATCAGCGTATTGCATCGGATCTGGACCATCGAATTCGCTCCGACGGACGGTCCATATCGTCCGGATGCACTGTAAAATGACTCTAATTTCTGCACCTATTGCATGGTTGTTGCATTCAACTATATCCAATTAAAGGCGATGCCCTTTCTCTTTCTTAAAAGGAGCAGCGCAGTTGGAGGCAATGATAGTTGCTTCAGTAACCAAGAAAAATTTCACTAGGACCTTTGGCATAGAAGAGATATATTACATATCCATATGCCATGCATACCAATCATATATGCAAAGTTAATATATAAATTCTTTGGTAATGGATGTGAAATTGGGCAACTATTGTGTAGCAGCGCAAATAATTCTATGTTTGGGAGGCATCAAGGAATGTAGCAACACGAGAAACTTTGTTTTCCCTTCTCTAGTGATTTAATGTAGTTCAGAGTGTGTTGCTCGCTTCTTGTGGCCAGTCATGCTCGGGACATGTCTCCATAGGGAGCCGAGGAACACTGCACATGGTAGTTTGATAGTTGTTGTGGGTTTTTTTTTTTGCGGAAAAAACTTCTGATCTATTCATCAAACATCAAAGTAGTACAAAGAATAGTTGTTGTGGTTGCTACCTAGTCACTATTTTCTATTATTATGTCCATAATCCTCAGTTTCCATGCAGACTCTACAATGTCCTTTTACTTCTTTCTCTGCGGTCATCAAGTTTGGTAGATCTAGCGTTTCATTTGACAACCTTCCATGACTGGGTTGGTGCATGATTATTGGTTGAATTCGTTAGATTGCCTATTAGTTTGTCTAGTTGGCTGGACCTCTCTTAGCTAGCAAGATGCAGCAGTACAAGTTTTATCTCACCATTAATCTGGGTATTGTAGACTAAAGTTCTTCCGTCCGTAAGCAGGGGTGGAGCTATAATCATCTAGGGTGACGCGCTGGCATCAGGTTCCAAACAAATTTCCTTAGCAATTAGCCTAAAAACAAGCTTACGCACCATCCTAACACAAGTAATATGCACCATGATGACTTCGGCGCACCACCACCTATCTTCGGCTAGCTTCGCCCATGTACGTGGGCATTCTCGTACAAAATAGATGTGCCAATCCGTACTATCTATCTGTGACCTGAGAACATGGCCATATATCGAGGAGTATGCTAGTCCAACGATATGTGTCTCCACAGCACACTAGGAACCATTAGAGTAACCATCACACATAAAGGAGTTTCAATAATAAGCCATGTACTTACCAATGTGTATCAAGATTTTCCTGAACGGCTATACTTAATAACTCGCGGGTACATGTGAAAATATAATCATGAGCACTGCTACGGACGACGCTCGCCAGCCCAAATTTGCTCAGCATGCCATATCGCACCATGCATGGACAAGTCTAAACATCAATAGGCAGTTGGATTAGCTATCATGCATGTGTCGTTCAGCAAAACATCATCCGTGAAGTTCTTCAGTATAACATGAGGCAGTCATCTACAGCACGACCCTGGCGGCTGGAACCCTAGCCGCCGCCAGGAGAGGCCATCTTTCAGCGCCGTTCTCGGGCGGCTCCCCTCCGCCGGCGACCTCGGTCGTCAGTGGTAGGGGGTCGCCGGATCCACGCGTGTGGATCATTTTTACTCCATTGTAGTTTAGGTTTTTAGGTTGTCCATCGTCTTGGCTTTGGCGACGACGATGACGGTGCTAAGTAAAGATTCTTCGGATCCATCCCTGACGAGGCCATCGGTTCTATGGTTGGGGATGGATTTGCAAACCAGTCTGTTCAAGTAAGGATGGTGTGGCGGCGGCGGGATCCTCGTGGTGGACATGTGTCCTCGGGCTCCGCCGTTGCGAAGACGTTTGCTCCAGCATCGGCGCGGAGCTTGGGAGGTAGGCCAGGAGCGGATGCAGACTGTGGTCTGCATCGACGACATCTGGAAGACGGAACGTATACTGGATTCGTGGTTCGTGGATGGCAGGTATGGTTTCTACCTTCGGCGTCTTAGTCGTAGTGGGGTGCCAGATCTGGAGTTCGATGACGTGTCCGGGGTGTTTCCCCGGTCTGATTCGTCCAACGGCAATGGCTTCACTTTTGGTGAGCCACCTTGAAGGTCCGCAAAGCTGCATATCAGCGATGGAGCCGCGTCGAGCTCGGGTGAGGAGGTGAACTGCCATTCTTTTCTTCGGTGGCTGCTGTGGTGGTGCCGAAGGCAGGTGGCGGGCGTTGGTGTCAAACTCAGAGATGTTTTTCTATCTTTTCAATTTTGTCATGTCGGCCCTTACGTAACTTGTACTTTGTTCTTTATGATATGAATGAGACATGTATTATCATGCAAATAAAAAGTTCTTCGGTATAATCGTATCCGTGATTTCCTCTGCAAATTTGCACGACATGGCACTATATCGCACCATCCATGGACAAGTCTAAACATCGGTAGGCGGTCGGATTAGCTATCATGCATGTGTCGTTCAGCAAAACATCGTCCGTGAAATTCTTCTGTTTAATCATCTCCGTTATTTCCTCAAAGGAATATTTCCAGTAGGCGCCACTCCGCAACATCGACGTGCCACATATTACTGAGGGACCAGCCTCACGTGAGCCTTGTGTCCTTGCATGACAACACCTCGGCATCATGGACAGAATGGGCAGTCAAGACGCTGTTGATCTGGAGATCAAATAGACTAAACCCGGCAGGTAGAGCAACCACACTACCGGGAATCTGCTTATAGATGGGGTAAATCAGTGGTGGGCAGGATCAAGGACCCACCACTGGTAAAGTGTCCTAATACCAGCGGCGGGCGCAAAACTATCAATGTCGGGTGCACCATATATGGTCATAAGTGGTAATTACTCCCTGCGGCCCATAATATAAGAGCGTTTTTTACACTATACTAGTGTCAAAAATGTTCTTATATTATGGGACGGAGGGAGTATTATACAACGACAGTGGTGATCCTTTTTTTGAGTTGTTTGGATTGCTTACCACATGCGTCATGTGGTACAATGATGATCCCTTTTAACTCCCTGCGAGTGGTAATATGGCTACCCATTTGGCCCATCACAACTAGGGATGAAAACGGAGCGGAAATGGATGGAACTGAGTGCTATCAGATTTGTTTTCACATTTTTTGCAGAAGCGAAAATAAATACAGAAACCCCGGAAATGAATACGGAAACAGATACTACCGAAAACGGACACGGAGCGAATACAAAGCAGATACGAAAACATAAATAGGCGTTTATCGAAACTTAAAAATCCCTTGAATCATAGAGAAATACACACAAAAACAAACAAATTTAATGAGTTGTTAACATGGCTACAAAAAAATATCAGTATGTTAGCAACTTAGCGTAGTATTGTACTAGTACAGGACAATTGTGTATAGGGTCAAGCTGACTACATGTGTGGTAGTAGAAGTTGGGCCTCAGATCCATTCTACTAATTGTGTCATTGTGTTCTCTTTGGTGGTTAGGCTACAAAGCAGCTATAGGTCTATACTAAAAATAGAAATTCCATATTCACGGAAACGGAAAGTTCCGTTTCCACGCATGTTCCACCGGAAAACACCGTTCCGTTTTTGTTACCGTTTCCGCATAAAAAATTCCATCTCCACCCCCGTTTTGCAAATTTCCGTTTCCATTTTCATATTTCCTCTCCGTTTCCATTTTTCCTCCGGAAAAACGGAAAGTTTCCACTCCATTTTCATCCCTAATCACAACCGTGGGGCAAGCCATACCGGTG
The DNA here is from genome assembly GCF_018294505.1 of Triticum aestivum. Lineage (NCBI taxonomy): Eukaryota > Viridiplantae > Streptophyta > Magnoliopsida > Poales > Poaceae > Triticum > Triticum aestivum. Next base: position 27,482,879 of record NC_057796.1, on the reverse strand, counting down.
GCGCGCAATTAGGATTGCTCACCACTGCTCGAATATGTAGGTTTTTGGATTTTCTAGTTTTTATGTGTCTATTTTATGATCATGGTATTATATGAAAAATGTTCTTTATAGGCTTCACTATTTGCTATATTATAGATTTTTTATTAATAATTTTTTATTTAATTCAATATGAATCTAAATTTGAACTGCAAGTACATTTATCTATGTTCAAATTTGTATTTAAAGATTGCAAGTAAATTTGAACTAAGATGTATCAAAACGAGATAATCTTTTGTGGGGTTCAAAACGAGATAATTAACCAGGCACGCTCCATAAAAATGCTTGGAGTGGTGCTTATAGCAAAATAACACAATATTTAAATTATGACTTATTTTCACGTTAGCGTGACTGCTCAAGATATAAGTAATGCAAATTTACATATATGAAACTGTCTAAGCATATCACGAATTATTATAAAACACCAAAAGGGCGACTTGCTCACGTACGTGTAAGCATATCATATCATTCCCTATAGAGTAATTGACAAAAAACTACCATATTTCACGTATCCGTCTCACAGAACTATCACATTTTAAAAAATGACAAAAAACACTAGATTAGTGCTAATTTCGTGACAAAAAACTACCAGGTCGAGTTGAAGACAGATTTAACCGTTTTAAACCCCTTTCTGATAGAGCTGGCCCACCTGTCGGGATGGCTGCCGCGCTAACGGCTAACGGCCCACACGTCAGCACCAACCTTCTTCTTCCTCCTCTTCTCCTTCTTGTTGGCATTTCCTCGAACACCTTACCAGCAGCAGAGCAGGAAACCGGCGTCAGCTTTTTTGACCGCAGCACACCGGCGAGGACAAGTAGAGCTCTGGCCCCAGGCTTGGGTGGTGGCGTGCACCACCACCGACTGGCACCACGCGCATGCGCAAGTGCATGGAGACCACCGACAGTTAGATTGACCGCAAGCGTCGTGTCACAGCCTGGTCGCGAGCGCCGTGTCGTAGTCGCGTTCCCGCAACCGTTGGCCGCGCGCCCCCTTCTCTGCGTGCTTGCTCTGCTGCCGCCCAAGCCCGCGAGCACCACCCCGCAGTCGGCGCGCCTCGCTAGCCTACCCACCGCGCTTCCCCTTCTGCTCTTGCCGCTGCTGCTGCCCCTCCCTACTGATGCATTGCTGCTGCCCCGGCGCCGCTGCCGACAGCGCCCCGCCACGCCCCGCTAGCTCCGCCCACTGCCGCGCTCCCGCCGTCGTTGATGCTCACCATGGCCAGAGCACCACTGCCGCCCGCGCTCGCCTTCTTCTGGTCGTGCCCGCGCCGCACCCCTGCGCCTCGCCTTGCCCCCACCGGCGCGTGCTTCGGCCACGGCCACCCGTCCGAGGGCTATCAAATAGGGCGCGACGCCGGAGCTGGATGCGTCGTGGACACCGGCCGCCGAGAAATCCACCCAGCCCGTCGCCGGAGTGCTCCGTCCATGCCAAAGACCTCCTCCTCCGCGCGAGAGGAGGTGCCCATGTGCGGCGCGGGCGAGCACTGGCCCACGGGCTGCCGCTGCTCACCGGCGTCGACGCGTCGGCACGGTGGTGCTGCCCGATGCACATAAGGTGCTTGTTGAAATGTCTAACAAAGAAGGAGGGGAGGAAGAAGAAGGTTGATGATGACGTGTGGGTCCCATTTGTCATAACGGTTAACTTCACGGTCAAAATAAACAGAGTTGACTTTGCTGCCGGTCCCACATGTCATAAACAGGTTTAAAATCATAAAAACGGTCTTCAACTCGACCTGGTAGTTTTTTGTCACGAAATTAGCACTAATCTGGAGTTTTTGGTCAGTTTTCAAAATGTGATAGTTCTGTGGGACGGATACGTGAAATGTAGTAGTTTTTTGTCAATTACTCTTCCCTACATGGTTACATGTGGCTCAATCAAGATTTAAAAGGAACCGTTTCGCAGTATCTTGTTGGCAAGATTGCCGGATTTGTGAACTGAACTTGTGAAACAAGCATCATAGACACGTACATGGACAGGTCTCTTCAAGGGTTGCTGCTGTGCCGCTGCGTGTCTGCCTTTCCGTCTCCGTCTCCGAGCCCAAGCAGGCGCCGCGCGGCGGTGAGCCCAGCGGCGGCCTCCTTCAAGGCACGCCCTGTGAGCCGGCGGCCGTGCTCCGCCGCCGTGGCGATACCCACTGACACCAACGCCGACGCCGTGGACTTAAGGTCCATCGTCGTGGTCCCGGCCTGGTCGATGATTTCGTCCTCCTCGGCGGCAGCATCGTAGAACTCGTCGTTGCAGAACTCGTCTTCTTCCACGCCAGCGCTGTCGCCGTCGCCACCAGAAGGAGCGTCCACAACGACGTCCCCGCCATGCTTTGCCGTCGGCGTAGCCACCAAAGGCGCCTCTTTTTGCTGCTCGTCCCCGCCATCCCTTGCTGTCGGCGTAGCCACCACAGGCGCCTCGTTTTGCTGCTCGTCCCCGCCATCCTTTGCCGTCGGCGTAGCCACCACAGGCGCCTTGTTTTGCTGCTCGTCCCCGCCATCCTTTGCCGTCGGCGTAGCGACCACAGGCGCCTCGTTTTGCTGCTCGGCGGCCATGGCGGCCGTAATAGTGTCGAACAGGTCGGGCGGCGCATCGTCGTCGGCGAACTCGTCTTCTTCCACGCCAGCGCCGTCGCCGTCGCCACCAGGAGGAGCGTCCACGAAGACGTTCCCGCCATCCTTTGCCGTCGGCGTAGCGTCCACAGGCGCCTCTTTTTGCTGCTCGGCGGCCATGGCGGCCGCAATAGTGTCGAACAGGTCGGGCAGCGCATCGTCGCCGCCACCAGGAGGAGCGTCCACGACGACGTCCCCGCCATTCTTTGCCGTGGGCGTGGCCACAGCAGGCACCTTCTCTTGCTGCTCGGCGGCCATGGCGGCCGCAATAGTGTCGAACAGGTCGGGCGGCGCATCGTCGTCGTCACCCGTGGTCAGCATCGGTATGATCGTGTAACCATGGCCGGTGGACTCGATCACGGTGTCCGGGCCTGGCTCACGAAACAGGTTGAGCTTGTAGTCATCGTCGTAGTCGTCATACCCTTTCAGATCTTGCCTCGCAGCCGCGCCCCTCACCGGCGGAGGGGGTGCGCAATCCTTGCCGTCGTCATGCCAATCGTACACGTACTGATCACGCCTCGCTGCCAGGCCGGTCACCGGCGGAGGGGGCGCGTATTCCTTGCCGTCGTCGAAGAAACCGCACGCCAGCGGGCGGTCGTACCAGTCGACCAGCGGACACTGGTAGAAAAAGAGGCTTCCATACGCCCCCATTAGTCCCCAAAACAATCGAACCGCGACCAAAGGGGTCTTTAGTCGCGGTTCGGGAGGAGACCCGCGACCAACTATCTGGGCCCAGCGCGCTCGGTCGACAGCTGGCGGACGGGAGGGGCTTTAGTCCCGGTTGGCCTGGCCAACCGGGACTAAAGGTCCCCGAAGGCCTTTAGTCGGTTGGCCAGCCAACGGGACTAAAGGTCCCCGAAGGCCTTTAGTCGCGGTTGGCCAGGCCAACCGGGACTAAAGGCCCATCCAGCTGGCGGACGGGAGGGGCTTTAGTCCCGGTTGGCCTGGCCAACCGCGACTAAAGGTCCCCGAAGGCCTTTAGTTGCGATTCGCCAGGCCAACCGGGACTAAAGGCCCATCCCCATATATAGGACTCAGCTCACTTCACTTCACTCAGCTCACTTCACAATTTTCAGAAGGGGGTGGTGGGTTTGCTTTTGGTTCCTCCTATGCACACAAGGTGTTTGATGAAATGCCCGAGAGCCTGAAACAAACATGATATGAAGTGTCCGAGCCACACTTGAGCTTTCTCATTTATTTTTCCTCCGCGATCGCGGTTAGCAACTTGAACCTTTCATGTGTCATTGATAAAATATGCATGTGTGTAGTTCATTGTTTAATTTGTATTATTTCTAGCTAGTTAGTTTAACAAATGCATGATGGTTAATTATATACTTTATATAATAATAATGCAGATGAATCGGCAATGGATGTACGGTCCCCGAGTCTCCGGCGAGTTCACTACGGGTTTGAAAGATTTCCTCGTAGTGGCAAATGCGAACAAGCAGCAAGGTTTTATTATTTGTCCATGTGCTGTCTGTAAGAATCAGAAGGGTTACTCCTCCTCAAGAGACGTTCACATGCACCTGCTTCGGCACGGTTTCATGCCAAGCTATAATTGTTGGACCAAGCATGGAGAAAGAGGGGTTAGAATGGAAGAAGATGAAGAAGGGGATGATATCGATGACAACTATCATGATCATTTCGGTGATACTTTCATGGAGGATGATGCTGAAGGTGGGGAAGGGTTAGGTGAAGGTGAAGAAGAGGCACATGATGAGCCCGCTGATGATCTTGGTCGGACCATTGCTGATGCACGGAGACGCTGCGAAACTGACAAGGAGAGGGAGAATTTGGATCGCATGTTAGAGGATCACAAAAAGTCGTTGTATCCAGGATGCGATAATAGTCTGAAAAAGCTGGGCTGCACACTGGATTTGCTAAAATGGAAGGCACAGGAAGGTGTAGGTGACTCATCATTTGAAAATTTGCTGAAAATGTTGAAGAATATGTTTCCGAAGAATAACGAGTTGCCCGCCAGTACGTACGAAGCAAAGAAGGTTGTCTGCCCTCTAGGTTTAGAGGTTCTGAAGATACATGCATGCATTAACGACTGCATCCTCTACCGCGGTGAATACGAGAATTTGAATGAATGCCCTGTATGCACTGCATTGCGTTATAAGATCAGAGGCGATGACCCTGGTGACGATGTTGAGGGCGAGAAACCCAGGAAGAGGGTTCCCGCCAAGGTGATGTGGTATGCTCCTATAATACCACGGTTGAAACGTCTGTTCATGAACAAAAAGCATGCCAAGTCGTTGCGATGGCACAAAGAGGACCGTAAGTCCGACGGGGAGTTGAGACACCCCGCTGATGGAACACAATGGAGAAAGATCGACAGAGTGTTCAAAGATTTTGCAGCTGACGCAAGGAACATAAGATTTGGTCTAAGTACTGATGGCATGAATCCTTTTGGCGAGCAGAGCTCCAGCCATAGCACCTGGCCCGTGACTCTATGCATCTACAACCTTCCTCCTTGGTTGTGCATGAAGCGGAAGTTCATTATGATGCCAATTCTCATCCAAGGCCCTAAGCAACCCGGCAACGACATCGATGTGTACCTAAGGCCATTAGTTGAAGAACTTTTACAGTTGTGGGCCAGACCTGGTGTACGTGTCTGGGATGAGCACAAAGGAGAGGAATTTGACCTACGAGCGTTGCTTTTTGTAACCATCAACGATTGGCCTGCTCTCAGTAACCTTTCGGGACAGACAAATAAGGGATACAATGCATGCACGCACTGCTTACATCAGACTGAAAGTGTACGTTTGGTTAATTGTAAGAAGAACGTGTACCTGGGTCATCGTCGATTTCTTCCCCGAAATCATAACGTAAGAAAGAAAGGCAAGCATTTCAACGGCAAGGCAGATCACCGGCCGAAGCCTGCGGAACGTACTGGTGCTGAGATATTTGATATGGTCAAGGATTTGAAAGTCATCTTTGGAAAGGGTCCTGGCGGACAATCAGTTCCGCGGGGAGTTGACGGGCACGCACCCATGTGGAAGAAGAAATCTATATTTTGGGAGCTAGAATATTGGAAAGTCCTAGATGTCCGCTCTGCAATCGACGTGATGCATGTTACGAAGAATATTTGCGTGAACCTGCTAAGCTTCTTGGGCGTGTATGGGAAGACAAATGATACAAAGGAAGCACGGCAGGACCAGCAACTTTTGAAAGACCCAGATGACCGGCATCCGGAATGGTTTCAAGGTCGTGCCAGCTACGCTCTTACCAAAGAAGAGAAGGTCATTTTTTTTGAATGCCTGAGCAGTATGAAGGTCCCGTCTGGCTTCTCGTCGAATATAAAGGGAATAATAAACATGGCGGAGAAAAAGTTCCAAAACCTGAAGTCTCACGACTGCCACGTGATTATGACGCAATTGCTTCCGATTGCTTTGAGGGGGCTCCTACCGGAAAATGTTCGAGTAGCCATTGTGAAGCTATGTGCATTCCTCAATGCAATCTCTCAGAAGGTAATCAATCCAGAAGATCTACCACGGTTACAGAACGATGTGGTCCAATGCCTTGTCAGTTTCGAGTTGGTGTTCCCACCATCCTTCTTCGATATTATGACGCACCTCCTGGTCCACCTAGTCGAAGAGATTTCCATTCTCGGTCCTGTATTTCTACACAATATGTTCCCCTTTGAGAGGTTCATGGGAGTATTAAAGAAATATGTTCGTAACCGTGCTAGGCCAGAAGGAAGCATCGTCAAGGGCTATGGAAATGAGGAGGTAATTGAGTTCTGTATTGACTATGTTCCTGACCTTAAGCCGATTGGTATTCCTCAATCGCGGCACGAGGGGAGACTAAGTGGAAAAGGCAAGATCGGAAGGGAATCCACGATATGTATGGACGGTCATTCTATGACTGAAGCACACCACACAGTTCTGCAAAATTCCAGCTTGGTGGCTCCGTACTTCGAGCAACACAAGAATATTTTACGCTCGGACAACCCGGGGAAGCCTGAATCCTGGATTAGAAAGGCCCACATGGAGACTTTCGGCAGTTGGTTGCGAAAACATTTAATGAATGACAATGATGTTGGAGATCAGCTGTACATGTTGGCCAAGAAACCATCTTCGACTATAACGACTTTCCAAGGGTACGAGATAAATGGGAATACATTTTACACCATCGCCCAAGATAAAAAGAGCACCAACCAAAACAGTGGTGTCCGCTTTGATGCAGCAACCGAGAATGGGCAAAAGGTCACATATTATGGTTACATAGAGGAGATATGGGAACTTGACTATGGACCCTCCTTTAAGGTCCCTTTGTTCCGGTGCAAATGGTTCAAGCTAACAGGAGGTGGGGTAAAGGTGGACGAGCAATACGGAATGACAATGGTGGATTTCAACAATCTTGGTTACCTTGACGAACCATTCGTCCTTGCCAAAGATGTCGCTCAGGTTTTTTATTTGAAGGACATGAGTAGCAAACCGAGGAAACGGAAAGATAAGAAAACGATCAGTACATCATGCGATGATCCAAAGCGCCACATTGTTCTTTCAGGGAAAAGAAACATCGTGGGAGTGGAGGACAAGACAGACATGTCAGAAGATTATAATATGTTTGGTGAAATTCCGCCCTTCAAAGTGAACACTGACCCAAGCATTAAGTTAAATGATGAGGATGCTCCATGGATACGGCACAATCGTAAGCAAGCAGGGACACAAGGGAAGAATTGATGTGTAATAATTTATTGTACCAAACTTTGTATTTGGTCGATGAACTGAATGATGTATCAAACCTTTTGTCAAACCTTCAAGGGATTTTAAAATGAATTAGTTTTATTTTTCTGATTTTTTGATATATAATTGTATTTTTAAGATTTTAAAATGAATTAGTTTCATTTTTCTGATTTTAAAAGGAAAAAGGAAGAAGAAGAAAGAAGGAAAAAGGAAGAAAAAAACAGAAGAAAAAACGAAAAACAGAAGAAAAAAACAAACAAAAGAAAAACATAAGAAAAAACAGAAGAAAAAACAAACAGAAGAAAAAAACAGAAGAAAAAACAGAAAAAAAGGAAAAAGGAAAAAAGGAAGAAAAAAAGAAGAAAAACAAGAAAAAGGAAGAAACAAACAGAAGAAAAAAACAGAAGAAAAAAGGAAGAAAAAACAGAAGAAAAACAAGAATAAAATAAACAGAAGAAAAACAAAATAATATAAACTTTAATAAAATATATAAGTACAAACAAAATAAAATAAATTTTAATAACATAAATAATAAGTAATTAGAAACTTTAATAGCAAAAATAATTATCATAAAGTAAAATAAATAAGTAATTAGAAACAAAATAAATAAAGCAAAAAAGAAAACAAAAAACAGGCAAAAATAAAAAATATGCCACCTACTGGGCCACCACGGCCTGAATACGACTAGAAACCCATTAATGGGCCAGGATTCAGGCCCGCAGAAGGCCCAGTAGGCCCACAGGCACATAGTGACAGAATAGGCCCGTAAGCCTGCATTTGAGAGGAGCTCGAAGTGGTGAGCGCAGCCGCGCTTATAAACCACTGTCGAAGCCTCTCGGCTAGCGAGGTGGGACTAAACATCCCACCGCACCGCGCCAGTTCCAGCACAGACCTTTAGTCCCGGTTGGGGAGGCAGACCGCGACTAAAGGGTACCCTTTAGTCGCGGTTGTTGTCCCCAACCGCGACTAAAGGGTCTTTCTGCGCGGGAACGAAAGCGGCGCCAAAACCCTTTAGTCCCGGTTGGGGAGGCGGACCGCGACTAAAGGGTACCCTTTAGTCGCGGTTGGTGTGGCCAGCCGCGACTAAAGGGTACCTTTAGTCGCGGTCCTCCTCCCCAACCGCGACTAAAGGTGCGTCTATAAATACTGCACTTAGCAGTTTCGCCATTTCCCATTCTCCTCTCTCTCGACGCCGAAGCGCTGCCCCGACGCCGATCGACGCCGAAGCCCTGCCCCGACGCCGACGTCGACGCCGAAGCCCTGCCCCGACGCCGACGCCGACGCCGAAGCCCTGCGCGCCGCCGCTTCCGTCCCCAGTGAGCGCCGCCTCCGCCCGTGCCCTACCCTTGCCCGCCGCCCGTGCCCTGCCCTTGCCCGCCGGCCGCCGCCCGCCGCCCGACGCCCTGCCGCCCGCCGCCCGCTGGCCCTGCCTGCCGTCCTCCGCGCGCCGGCAGAAGAAGAAGAAGGAAGAAGAAAAAGGAAGAAGAAGAAGAAAGAAAAAGGAAAAAGGAAGAAGAAGAAAGAAGGAAGAAGAAAACAAAAGAAAAACAGAAGAAAAACAAGAAAAAGGAAGAAAAAATGAAAAATGAAGAAAAAAGAAAACAAAAGAAAAAGGAAGAAAACAACAGAAGAAAAACAAAGGAAGAAGAAAAAAGAAAGAAGAAAAAAAAGGAAAACACAAGAAAAACAAACAGAAGAAAAAAACAAAAGAAAACAAAAAAACAGAAGAAAAACAAGGAAGAAGAAAAAACAAAAGAAAACAAAAAACAAACAGAAGAAAAAAACAAAAAAAGGAAAACACAAGAAAAAGAAAAGGAAAAAGAAGGAAATAGAAAACAAAAGAAAACACAAGAAAACAAACAGAAGAAAAAACAAAGGAAGAAGAAAAAAAGAAGAAAGAAAGAAGAAAAGGAAGAAGAAAAAAAGAAAGAAGAAAAACAAAGGAGGAAGAAAAAAAGGAAGAAGAAAAACAAAGGAAGAAGAAAAAAAGAAAGAAGAAAAAAAAGGAAGAAGAAAAAAAAGGAGGAAGAAAAAAAAAAGAAAAGAAGGAAAAAAAAAGGAAGAAGAAAAAAGAAGAAGAAAGAAAAAAAGAAAAGGAAGAAGAAAAAAGAAAGAAAAAGGAAGAAGAAAACAAAGAAAGAAAAAGAAAAGAAAAGGAAGAAGAAAAAGAAAGAAGAAGAAAAAGGAAGAAGAAAAAAAAGAAAGAAAGGAAGAAGAAAAAAGAAAAAAAGAAAAAAAAGAAAGAAGAAAGAAAAAGGAAGAAGAAAAAAGAAGAAGAAAGAAGAAGAAGGAAGAAAAGAAGAAAAGAAAAAGAAAAAAAGGAAGAAGAAAGAAAGAAGAAGAAAGAAAAGGAAGAAGAAGAAAGAAAGAAGAAGAAAAAAAAGAGAAAAAGAAAAAAAAGAAGAAGAAAGAAAAAGGAAGAAGAAAAAAAAGAAGAAAGGAAAGAAGAAAGAAAGAAAAAAGAAAAAGGAAAAGAAGAAAGAAAGAAAAAGGAAGAAGAAGAAAGAAGAAGAAGAAGAAAGAAAAGAAAAAAATGAAAACCAAAAGAAAGAAGAAAGAAAAAGGAAGAAGAAAAAGAAGAAGAAAGGAAGAAGAAAGGAAGAAGAAGAAGAAAGAAAGAAAAAAGAAAAAGGAAGAAGAAGAAAGAAGAAGAAAGAAGAAGAAGAAAGGAAGAAGAAGAAAGAAAGAAGAAGAAGAAGAAGAAAGGAAGAAGAAGAAAGAGAAGAAGAAAGGAAGAAGAAGAAAAAAGAATTTTTACTTAAAGAATCTTATTTTTTAATTCCTCCTCCTCTATGTCCCCTTAATCTTATTTTTTAATTCCTTTATACTTAAAGAATTTTTACTACATGCAGGAGTGACATATGGCGGACGATAGAACCGAGCCGCTTAGGGATCCGGAGGCTGAACGTTATTTAATGGACATCATCAACAACGAGATTCCTTATGTGCCGGGCTCAGAATATGAGCAACAAGAGGATGTAGTCTCTTCTTTTCTGAACCTTGACGGTGGAACAGAGATTGTCGATGATCAAGAAGGTGAAGGAACGGACATTGTCGACGGAGGTCAACCGTCAACAACCGACGATCTCGAATTGCAAGTAGCAACCACCTCCGGCGAGGTATATATATACATTGAGCCTCTCGTGATACAAACTTACTGAAATGTGAATACATATGTATTAACGCGCGCGACTCTCTTTCTTTTTTTAGCCCTCCGGATCGAGTACGACAAAGCGTGGCAAATCCAAGGCGATGAAAACAGGAGAAACATATGCCATTGAGTTTGTCAGTGAAACCGGCAAGCCCCTACAGCACACCTCAAAGTTTATCAACCAATGCGGAGTCGTTGTTAGAGACAACGTCCCGATCACCGTCCAGGAATGGAAGGAGCCAAAGAAGGCACGTCTTGGTTTCAGTTTTGTCGACAAGAGAACGAAAAAGGATTGCTGGAGAAAGCTTATGGAACATTTCATTCTACCTCCGGAATACAACAAAGTCGATGAATTCGGTAACGAGGTTCCGGGTGGACGTCAGAGGAGGAGGCTAGTTAAAGAGTTCGCTCTTCAGAAGATGGGCGAAGCATTCCGGAACTTCAAGAAAAATTTAACCCGTGACTATGTCAACAAGGGCAAGACTCCGGATTTCAATGGACAACATGAGAAACTGAAAGATGATTGGCCAGAATTTGTGAGGCAAAAGCAATCGGAGCATTTCAAGGAAATATCGAAAAAAATAAGGATAATGCGAGTAAGAAAAAGTTCCATCATATTATGGGGCCAGGAGGATACCGCCTTTCGGAGCCTAGGTGGCAGAAGATGGAGGAGGACCTGAGGGTGCGAGGAATCCCTCTAGGTACAGAGGGATGGGACCCAAGGGCCAAAAGCTGGTGGTACGGGCATGGGGGATCGCTAGACCCGGAGACAGGGGTGTGTGTTCACCGGCAGAGACAGTTTGCTCCCACCCAAGCCCTTATTGACGCAATGACCCAAGCTCAAGAGGGCTTGATCAAGTTCAACAGAGAGAAAGACGCACTGACAACAGCCCTCGGGAATGATGAACACGGAGGACGTGTACGAGGCAAAGGCAAAGTTCCGTGGAAAGTAGGGTTTTCCCAGGACAATGACCCGTACTGTTACAGAAGCCGTAAGAGAAAGACGGACCGGGATGCAGATCTTATGACGAAGTTTGCATCGGAACTCCATGAGTTGAAGCAGACCGTGCATGAACTAGTGAAAGAAAAATCGGCTGTAGGGCCGCATGAAGATCATGAAGCGGATCGCGGAAGCCAGCAGCGGAGAAGCAGCGTGGCTTCCACGGATGCCCCGCCTGCTGCTAGTGCACCGATGATCGAGATTCGTGCACCGGAGCCTCACTACCCCGTGGATGATGTAAAGGAGATGAAAGAATGTGATCTGCATTATCCCGTGGGGAACGTTTCCACGAAGGTAGCTAGCGGCAGTGCTTTACCCTGTACACCTGGAGCACTCCACCACAACAACCCCATTGCATATGGCTATGCTCGTGTCACGGTGGAAGACATAGTCCAAGGGTTTGAGGACCTGGAGATTGACAAACCTACACCCGAAGGGGAGAGAAGACTTGGAGATGTCAAGCGCCAGTTCATTCTATGGAAAAAGAAGTACATAGTGTTTCCAGGCGAGGCGCCAAGGCTAGCAAGTCCACCCCCCTCCGATGGTGGTGGTGGTGGTGGCGGTGGTGGCGGTGGTGGTGGTCGTGGTGGTTCACCTACACCTCCTTCACGCCATTCGACGCCGTCCCCCGATCCACAACCTCCGGCGGGTACGACGCCCCCCAATCCTCCTCCGGCGGGTACGACGCCCCCCAATCCACCTCCGGCGAAGAAGCAGAAGCAGGCGGACAGCAAGGAAACCCGCTCCTGGACTATTAACCCGGACCCTTATGTACCTAAGACCACAAGGGTACCGGAGCCATCACTGAAGCCTCTCCTCCCAAGGCCTGGGGAACTTAGTGAAGCTGAAACCAAATTGGCCGCGTCTGCTGATTATGAGAAATGGAAGGCGGATATGAAGGCGAAAAAAGAGCCTGAGCCCAAGCAAGTATTCACTGAGAAGCAAAAGAAGTGGGCTAAGGATTTTTTGACGACACCGTCCCAAGCCGAGCTGAATATGCCTGACGACTATGGACATGAACTTCGTAGGCAAGCAAAAATATTGAAGGAGGAGAAAGAAGAAAGTAAAAAAAGCGGGAAACAAGTTGACCAGCTCGGGATGCAGAAGAAACAATCGATCCCCCCGCTCATAGTGAAAGCCGGTCCGGAAGAGGACCCCGAGATCATAGCAGCTGCGGCAGCACTTGGATTGACTGTAGCGAGTGCCATGAAACAAGCGTCCGAGATGGGTTTGACTCTTCGTGCCTTCTTAGGCCTTGAGGATGCGCCAGTATGTGAGATAGCATTACAATATGTGCGGAATGGGCCTCTCGTCGAGCCTGCGCGGGAAAAGAGTCTACCACCACAAATGCGAAATCTGCTACGTTGGTACAAGCAATTCATAACATGGGCCGACAAAGAATATATTTATGCGGATGTTACAGATGAGCATCACACCAAACGGTACTCTGTAGAAGTTCATATGAGTGAATTGTTCCAGCTGTTCAATCTGCGCGACCTCGACAAATCTATGCTGAGTTGCTACGTTCTGTAAGTGATTTATTTCTACCTCATCTCGTTCTTCATTGCCTGCACTATATATATATATATATTGTCCTAACTATATTGTTGCGTACGCTATTATGCAGATTGAAGATTTGGGAATGCAAAATAAGAAACATCCATGATGTTGGGTTCATTGACCCACATATCGTTAATGGACATGTGTTACAACATCACCCCGAAGACGTGGAGAAAGACTTGTACAAGTTTCTTAGAAAGCATCAACTCAAAAGTCATATTCTATTTCCTTACCATTTTGGGTGAGTGTTTCTCTCTTGTGCCCATTCTCTTTTGTTTACTCCATGCATGGTATGTCTAATCGATGAGTTATGCATGACTGTGCATGTAACGTGTCCGCAGGTTCCACTGGATTCTGCTAAATATTGAACTTCACACCTCCAGAGTTCTAATCATGGACTCTATGGATTCGGATCCAAAGCGTTGGGCCGACATGAGAAAAATGCTGCAAAAGTAATTATTTTCAATCATTTGAGCTCTATATCGATCGGTCTCTTTCGTTCATTTCCTAATATCAAGTAACTAATAACTCCCTTGTTCATTTAATTTTCTTTGCCCTGTAGGGTTTGGAGACGGTTCTCAGAAGAAATTGTCGGTGAATTCAAACATGAGCTAGATTTCAGAAGGTTAGTTAATGTGGATAAGCAGCCACCGGGGACCAATCTATGTGGATACTATGTTTGTGAGAACATCCGGAGACACACCTCTGAGCGGAAGGCATCGGATAGCGTGCGGAACGCGACGGATAACTTGCGGAGGAGGCTTAGTCCAGAAGCTCGCTTCCGACCAATTCAAGAAGAATTAGCAGGATTTTTCATGAGGGAAGTCATCAATCCTAAAGGAGAACACTATACCGAGGACGAAGAAATTTATATGCATACCCGAGATTGAAACTTGTACGAAGTTGTATATGGTCATCCATCCTAATTGTGTATGGAAACTTGTTCGAAGTTGTATATGGTCACCCGAGATTGAATATATATTATATATTCCTCTTGAATTCTTCTTGTTTGAAATTTCATATGCATGTATATAGTAGCGTAGAATATGTGTACTGAAACTTTATCAAAATTAAAATAAAACACAAAATATAATATAAAAAAATAAAACACTCCAAACTAAAAAAAAAAACCTGCGAAGGAGGCCTTTAGTCCGGGTTGGCCACGAGAACCGGGACTAAAGATCCTCCGCCCCGACGGACCACGGGCGCCCATGTTGACGGGCTTTTAGTCCCGGTCAGCCACAAAAACCGGGACTAAAGCCTTTAGTCACGGTCCATAAAAGGCGCGACTAAAGGGGGGTCTTTAGTCGCGCATATTTAGTCCCGGTTGCACAGCCGGGACTAAAGGCTGTTGCGAACCGGGACTAAAGGGCTTTTTTTCTACAAGTGGTGCCTCTTAAGAAGAGGACACAAATACGACGAGTTGAATCTCTAACTACCGATCCTAAAAAGAGGGAGCTGATGACCAGAAGATTGTTCTACCACCACCAGCCGTCGCAAGGTCTGTGCTGGCGGCGTTCCTGCTGGCCATATGCATCATTCAGCTGCTGCCTTTCTCTTCCCTGACAATCTCCTGCTGCTGGAGATCCACAAGGTGCAGCCATGGTCTACACAGGGGGCTGCATCGGGCAGGCCGCCATGGGATTTCTCCAAGCACCTGCAAGTCCTCACGCTTTCACATAATGCTGTTGATCTAATCAGAGATTAGGCCCTTACGTTGACTACCCTAAGGCTAATTTTTCATAACATTGGTGTCTTGAGCCTTACCTAATCTGGCTAGAACACTAATTAGAGCAACTCTAGCAGACCCCGCAAAATTTGACCCACAAAACGCGTTTGCGGTTCCACGAAGAACGCGTTTGCGGGTCGAAAACTAGTGTGGCCGAACAAAAACCGTATCTAAACCTGCATAATTTGAAAAAACACTTTCGCGGGAGAAATTGCACAAACATAGTTCATCACATACTACCTAGTTCATCACATGATCAACAAACTACAAGCGTAGTTATACTACATACTACATTAAACTAGTACTAGAAGGGGGTCGGATCTGACGGCGGCGAGGTTGCGGCAAATGGACGACGCCGTGCAGGAGAAGGACGCTCAATCCTCCTCGCCGGAGCTGCACAGGTCGACGTACTTCGCCGCCTGCTCCGCGTGGATGCGGCGCCACTCCCCGGCCTTCTCCTTGGCGGCGAGGTTGGCGGCGACCGCCTGCCGCCACTGGAGGTCTTCGAGCTCCTCGGCGTGGCGCCGGCGCTCCGCCTCCTCGCGCACGCTCCGCTCGGCGATGGCGGCCGCAACGGCGTCGACGTCGGCGACGTAGTCTTCCGGCCCGGTGACTCCGCGGCGGCCGAGCGGAGCGGGCTCCTCGGCTCCTGCTTCACGGGGACGAAGGCGAACGCGTTCGACCCCTCCTCGTCCTCCGACCACTCCCTCTTCACGGGGAGAAGGCCCGCGCCGGAGGAGGAGCTCCCGGCGTACGAGGACCTCGCGGAGGAGAAGGACGCGCGCCGGCGGTCGTACTCCTCCGTCTCGCTCTGCTGGAAGCTCGCCGGCGGCGACAGGCCGCAGTTGGTCCACTTCCGGGCCCCGCGCTTCCTCGCGCCGTCGCACCGGACGCGCCGCTCGCGCTCCGGGTCCCTTCCGCCGCCGGATCTGCTGCGGAGCCGCATCCGGAGCTCCACATTCGGCCCACATGACGGCTGGAGGCGGGGCGGGGGGTCGCCGGCGGCGAAAATGTGGAGAGGGGGAAGGGGAATCGCGTGGCTCGGCGGCGGCAAGGGATAGGGTTTGGACCCGCAAACGAGTCGCGGAACCGCAGTTATAGCGGTCGGGGCGTGCGGTTTGCAGGCTCTGGCAAAAAATTTTACGAGCCGGGCGAGTATGCGGGCTCTGTTCTGGCCGAGCCCGCATACTCGCCGGAATTTTTGCGGGCCGGGCGTTTTGCGGGGTCTGCTAGAGTTGCTCTAAGCGATTGGGTGGAATTTTTTTCATAACCTGGAACCCGTGAGGGGCTGCACGTAGATACCGAAAAGCTTTTTTCTGGACGGACGGATTTTAGCGCGCGCGTCCACCTGGTCGACCGAAGTCCATCTCGCGTCTCCGTGTGTCCACCGCTCTTGTGACATTTATCTTTCAATAATAAAATACTGATAAATATGCCCATGCGTTACAACCGAGAGAAATAATGTTTCTTTCCAGGTCTCTAACTCAAGTACCTATGCATCACCTCAACGGGGGAATATTAGTGATGCTACCAAGATTCGTCATTACAGCAACATTTCTCATTTTTCAATTAAACCTAGGCACATTGTCTCACCCTTAACTAATCACCCACACCTGCATCGTCGCCTTGTCCCCGTCTCCAGTGAGATCCCAGCTCGGCCTCGTCGTTGCCGGCTTTGGCCTTGAGCTCCGCACGGCTTCCTTCCAAGTCGACTTGCCCCCCCCCCCACACAAAAAAGAACAGTAGACTTACAAATAGCCCGCGCAAAACTATTTTGGGCCACTTATCGCAATGAGTGTTGAGTGCATGCAGGTTTTGACCGTCTAATCACTATCACCAACCCCTTCCTCTTTCCATCATTTTCCAGTTATCATCAAGTTCATCTCTGCCCACAAGGTTATCATGGCTCTTTCGCGCCTCTTTGTTCACCCTGACTCTATGTTGGCTGCACTGTTTGAAAATAAATTTGAAACAATATAACTTATCATGTGTTGAGTATAACGATGCAATGATTAACACACATAAGGCATATACCTGTCCAAAAAATGACCCTCTAATAAGGTGACTATGATCTGCATATTGTTGCTGCCAGGTTATGTTAAGGGTCAGATTTTTCAAGTAAGTTCAAGTGACTAAGGGCCAGTTCTTTTGTGGCTTCTAGCAGCTTATTGTAGAAATAAGCTAGAAGCCCAAAAGAACTCGTTTTGAAAAGTTAGCTCAACTTATTTCCATATGGACTTCCTTCATCCTGATATAAGTATCTAGGGAGAACATGAGCTCTCTCAGCGATTTGGATTCCTGGCCGTTGGATCGGGTGGCTTGATGTGATTTGGACCGTCCGATCTCGCCCCGGATTGATCTCAGCCGCTGGATCGAACCGATGACACTATTGCAATGAATAGTTACCTCTCGTTCCTGCCACCGCGTGTAAATTCGTTGCCCCGCTGAGGGCATTTTCGTCATTTCGCCTACAGGTGTATAAAAGTTGACCACTCGCGTGGAGATGACCTAGCCGCTCCCCACCCTGCACTCGCGCCCCCTCCGTCGTCCTCCCGCGTCCCAGCCCGCTCGCCCCGCCCTCTCCACTCCCTCTCCCTCCCTCAGTCCTCGCCGCCCCGCCCGCATCGTCGCCGCCCCGTTCACATCGCTGCCACCGACGCCCCTCAGACCACGCCGCGGTGACCTCTCTCCTCGTCACCCTCGTGCCACGCCGGCCGCAACCTCCCCCCTCCCGTCATCAGAAGGGAAGGGAAGAGAAGAAGTAGAGCGAGCAGGTTCGACAACGGCCAAGGGCTCGCAGATCCGCGGGCGCCATCGTCCGACCTCGTCCTCTGAGTGTGCTCCCGCCATGGCCTGCTCGAGACGCCGCCCTTCCCCCTGCTCCAACCCTAACCCTAGCATTGCTGCTGCTGGTCAAGGTGCTCTTGGCCCCTCCCCTCCCCTCATGCTGCTGTTGTTTTTTGCCCCTCCCCTCCCCTCATGTTGCTGCTGCTTTTGGTACACAGGTGCACGCACGCGTCCAGCAGCGACCCCTAGCCTCGGATGGCAGCAGCAGCCATCACCAATGACGGCAGCGACAGGGGGTGAATTGGTTCTGCAGGTCAACCCCTTTTCTCCTCCTTTCCAGTCCTCTTGTCTGATGCTTATGTGGGGTTCCAGTAGTTTTTTGGACGTGTTGGCTAGTCGGATGCGGCAATTTTTTTTGGATGCATTAGCTACTCAAGCCTGGATGTGGTCGGTTTCCTTTGGTGAAATTAGGGGATCTGATTGGGTCCCTCGGTTTTTTGTTGCTTTGCCAGAGGCTCGGCCGCATGCATAGATTCGTGTCAGTTTTTGTTGCCTTTCTGTATTTGTCTGGTGCTTATGGGTTTGGCGTGGACTGCAGTAGTTGGATTATGTTGGTTTAAGATATTTCACTGGTCAGACTATTGGTTTGGGTTAGTCCCAGATTTAGGTGTTTCTCTTGAGGATTAATTGTTGGATTACATTAGGTTAGAATATGACGCAGATTTGTTGCCATTCGGGTTAGTCCCTGCTTTAGTTCTTTGTCTTAAGGATTAGTTGCATGAATCACATGCCTGGTTAATTTTATGGATTGTGACTATCGTGGTTGCTGTTCAGTGGGTTTAGGAGCCATTCTTAGGTGCTTGATTGGAGCTTGTTAGGTGAAGGTGATGAGATGGATTGTGCATGGGATCTGTTCTTGGAAATTGTCTGGCTGAATGGATTGGTTAGCCCAAGCTCTTCCTGGTCCGTTTATCTTCGTGGTTGGACATCTGACAAGTTGGTTGGGGAAATAGAAGAAAATCTATGTTGATGTGGGTGTGGTTCTGACGTTATTGGAATCAATGTACTCTTTTCAAGGGCTGGATTTGTTTGTAATCGGTTCGGCCTTGCAAAAGAGTTGTGGGGGAACAGGTTATTCGTGGGCTTCTGTTGTTGGATTCTTAGATGGTGTCATTGTTGATTTGTTTTCATTGGTCCTTTCTTAATTGTTTGCCTTGGCGGTTAGGGAGGTTGCATGGTTGGTTAAGAACATGGGTGGTCTATGCCTGTTGTGGTTGCAGTTGTTTGTATTAGATTGTTGTCCTCAAGTGCTAGATTAATTTGGTCCTTGCTTAGCAATGTAATCACAGGAATGGATAGGTCACATGGTTGATTAGAAAAAGAGCACAGAAGGTCTATGCTTGTTGTGGTTGTAGTCTTATGGATCAAGATGTTATTCTTGGGTACTAGATTAATTTGGTTATCCTGTCAGCTCCTAGCTTCCAGTTTCTAATTATATATGAGTAATTCGTGTTTTATTGTCAACTGTTTTGTTTGGTTCTCCTGTTTTCTGATTCTTTTTTTTGATGTAGGTTTGTTGCTATCGTCGTTTCTTCTGTTCCTTCACCGTTTCGGTCGTCCTGTCGTGTGTTGCTGCTTCAAGAGACTGCATCGTTCATGCTTCTGGTTGGTGAGCTTCTTCTTTACCTATTCGTTGCATTTTTTCTCTCTACTGGAGCGCATAGATCTAGATAGGTTGTTATGGATGGGTCCATTAGGTGCTCGGATCTGGCTAGAGTAATTAAATGATCTATTTGTTAGTCTATTTTTATTAATCCCTGCTTTGGGCATTTGACTTAAGGGTTAAACAGATCACACGACTGCTTATAAAATAAAGGGAGGATCTGTGCATATCGTGGTTGCAGTTCAGTGAAATCAAAGTGTTGTTCTTAGGTATTAGATTTATTTTCCTGTCATTCCCAGCTTCCAGTTTGTAATTATATGACAACCAGATATTTAATTGTTGATTGTTCTGTTAAGTTCTTGTGTCTTTTAGTTGTTATTTTATATTTAAGAGCGGATACAGATTGAATATGTGCTTTGGTGTTAGTCATCCTTTCGGAAGATGTAGTACATTTCAATTTCTGTTTTGTATTGTTCAGGCTTCTTCCTTTGACGTTAGTTTACTGCTGGTCGCACTCCTAATGACCTGACAGACATGCATCCATGGTGAATTGGTGATCTTAAACCTGTCGAAAAACATGACAAAAGACATCCAATGGTGAGATTCTCTTTCTGCCGTTCAGATTTCACATTTTACCTACCAAGTTTTGCCATTGCCGAAGACTAGCAGCTCGTGTGTGGTCATTTATTCCATTTTCCTTAATTTGCACTTTCACAGGCAAGCAAATTAGTGAAATATTTAACCAGCGCAGGGAGCTTACAAGGGCATGCAGAAAGTTTATCAGATGCATCAGTCAGATATTTCAGTTCAGCATCGTCTTCTCAGACTAACTCAACTGACGAAAATGGCTATACATGATCTTCTTTTACTATTATTAATTTATTATTATATTATATCTGTGGATGTATCACATAATTTTACTCTGTTATTCACTCGGGCATATGCAGGTTTTCATTCAATATATTTAGAAGCCACAACTGACTTTGAAAGCATGGCCTTTCCAGGTTTAAGGGGCATGGCATGTTGGCACCATTCACAGCCGGATGTCAGAGCAATGATGTGCATCTGCTGGTTATTGGGAGATCTGAGGTTGCGGCTCTCCAATTATAGCATTGTGGTTGGTGGGGAACTTAATAATAGCTGCATTTCATTTCTCTATTTGCTTTGATGTAAATAGTAAGAGAGGGTGCTGAACCAAACGATCAGTTCCTCAATTCTGCACTTCGTCATGAGAAGCAGAGCTCCCTTGTGCCACTCTCTCTACAAAGGTGATGCTTGCTCCCATTCATGGTTTGGTTAGCAAAATTAGTTGGAGTTGTGATTAACTAGCAGTTCTTAAATATATGTGCTTTCATTAAGAAGAATAAGCTACCATGCTAGATTAGTTGATCCAGGGCTTAAGTTCCGAGCTCAAACTTTTTTATTGCATCAGTTTAACTTTCATGTAGTTTTGTGTATTACTTTATTATATGTAGAAGAAATAATAATAAGATTGATCCCTTCACTTTTTTTGCAGAAAGTGTACTCTGCAAGCTTATCAAATCTGGGTAGTGTTTGTAGAAGTGCAACACCATGCATCAGTGAGCTCCCTAATTTGGCTAGAACAAAGGGCTACTGTTCTTACTCATTTACTATTGTTTTGGCACCTTACTGGGTTTGAAATTGGTATTCCATTACGTTTTGCCACCCGCTTCTGCAAGAAAGAATGCTTATAATAAATTTCATGATGTAACTTCATATGATTTCCAATTAAAAAATTCCTACTGTTTTGGCACTCCAAATATATAAAAGGAAGTCTACTTGCTATTCTAAGATTCAGATATCAGGCACATACATAATGTATCATCCCTTATGACTCTGAAGCAATTCGGGTGTTCGTCTAAGTATTTCATACCTCTGTTTATTGAGCTGTTTATGTCTTATGCATGATTAGTGGGTTATCTACTACACACTTTTTATTTTAAATGTTAGCAAGGTAACCAGAACTATGATACAACCATATAGACAGCGACCAAGTGATATTATAAATCCTTTTAGTATCTTTTTCATTGCTGACGTGTTCTTCCAATAATCTTGGTGCCCACGATTCTTCTTGGATGTAGGATTCCGATATAGCAATTGCAATAGTCCTCCCAGTTCACTCTTCTGAATTGTGGCCTCCTGATTTTTTATTATCCAAAAAGCTAGCAGTTCATATGTTTACTCATGGACAACTATATGATCTTCTGTCTCATGTGCATTAAGAGAATTGCTAAAAATACTTACTGAAGATAAACTTGTAGAATGTACTATTGAAACACAGAATATCGTTTACCCTTAGGGGTATGCCTCTACTAGGGCCTTTTGAGATATCTGTGTACCATCATGGTCTTATATTTTGCAGTGTGGT
This sequence comes from Triticum aestivum, assembly GCF_018294505.1. Classification (NCBI taxonomy): domain Eukaryota; kingdom Viridiplantae; phylum Streptophyta; class Magnoliopsida; order Poales; family Poaceae; genus Triticum; species Triticum aestivum. The sequence goes on along the minus strand of NC_057796.1, from coordinate 27,461,273 downwards.
ACCTTTTTTGTTTGTTTTGGATTCAGCTGCCTTCGTCTGTGCATATCCTTTTGGTATAATCATAAAACGAGATAGTCGATTTCTTCTTCTTCGAATAGTGCTTTCGCTTGAATAATAAATGATTTCGTGTAGGGAGAGGGGGCGTATATCCATACACTACCCGCATCATGCTAATTGCATGTAATCTGTCTCTCTTTCATATATCTGTTGGTAGTTTTTCTTTTCGAGGTTGCTTTGTCATCTCCTGATTATTCTTTTCCTGGTGATTAATTTCTAACTATTTGTTGTAGATGGCATTCAATGCACTGTTCTTTTGATGCGTTGGCTTGAAACGCATTATGATATACATTTAACTGTAGATGGCATGCCGCGCAATATGATATACATTCAACTCAGTTGCAGATATCATGCAAGCGACAAAACGCATTATGATATACATTCAATTTGCTTACTCCACAGTTGCGCAAAAATTTCCTTGGTTCCAGGTTCTGAATACGTGTTAATCCAGCATCTGTTTTGACCCTGTAGATGAATTTTTCCCTAGATGTTAATACAGGGAATGAGGCATACCTTTGATAGTTTGAATCAAAGCAGTAGAGGACGCCACCGTCGATTATGGTGTCGAGCAACGGAACTGCAGTGATCTGGCAGTGTGACTTTTGACCTCCTTGACACCATTCACGTTCGTCGCTCTGAACCCACTCAGCAGACAAGTAACTCTTTATCCTTAAATTCCATGTATAGCTCTGTATCCTTAAATTCCTTGCACTATTCTCATGGCCGTTGAATACATCATGTAACCCCACATAAATGGCTAGGAACCAAATAAATTTAATTTATCTTCAATACCCTCTCCAAAATATTTCTATTGTCTGTATTAGGAAGGATCTATAAGAGTTGTTGCTAGATATATGTTGTGAACCCGCCCATGTAGTTAATATTTGGTTCTTCATTTTTTTCCTTAGTTCAAGCCTCTGAGATAATGCTGTTAAATTATGAACTGACTATAGTTCAAGATATAGTGAACATGTCAACATACATGGTGATCTTTACAACTTATTTATTTTTTCTATGGGGCTTCGAATATAATAAATTAGGAATAAATAATGTGCAGTAATCATGTTTCTTTTCTTATCACTATACTTCAGTAATGGTATCTACACAATGTATACATACTGCTATCATAGTGCAGTGTGAATGAAGTGTGCTGCTTCTACTTGCATAAAAGCTGATATTGACATGCTCCTTAGCCATGTGATCTTCAAGGGCCTTTGGCTATGTGTATCACTTCATAGATTAAAGATGTAGCTACAATCATTATTAGTTTTTTGGTTATCTTCCTTTTAAAAAAAGCAGCTTAGAGACCTACTGGCTGCTCTGGATCAAGATTATAAGCAGATTTCATATATTTGGACAACAGACAGAGATTGTGTTTCATATATGCATATGCATTTATTGTATAATTCAGTTCCGCCACCACATTTTTACTACCCACATGAATTTCCCCTATACCAGATACTAACGTTTGAAATTAGTGACATCTACTCAAATAAATATCCACAGGTTGGCATAGACATGTTTACATCATCAATCTTTTCTTTGAGATATCTGGTGGCCTTTCGTGTAAGTTCAATGTATCCATTTATCATTCCATTGCTTTCTTGATTCAACAATAACAATAAAGGATCGCTAAATTGCACTTTGTAAAGAAAGGGATGACGTACTGAAAGTGCGTTATATCGACTAGAGGGGGGTGAATAGGAGATTTTTATGAATTCTTCACTGAGGAATTTGTGGCTGAGGAAATTCCTTAGCGAAAAACTACTTGCAGTGGAATAAGTACTCAAAAGTATGCATAGCAGAACACAAGCATGGTCATCATGATGAAATGAGGACAAGCACAGAGTACAGAAAGCGTAAACACATGATAGCACAGGATGAAGACAAACAGACTGAAGAAATTGAACTGAGGAAATTGAGAAAGTCTTCAGTCAAAGTCTTCAAACACAGATATGAACAAGTGCACAACACAGTTATGAGGAAATGAAAGAGTTGAGGAAATATAACCTGTAAGCTCGGTGAAGACAATGATTTGGTAGACCAGTTCCAACTGTTGTCTCAGTTGTACATCTGGTTGGAGCGGCTAGGTATTTAAACCTGAGGACACAGAGTCGCGGACACCCAGTCCTGAACACACAGTCGAGGACACCTAGTCCTCACCGTATTCTCCTTGAGCTAAGGTCACACAGACCTTGCCCAATCACTCGTGGTAAGTCTTCAGGTGACTTCCGAACATTCACAAACTCGGTCACTCGGTGATCCACAATTCCTCTTGGATGCTCTAGACCATGACGCCTAACCGTCTGGAAGAAGCACAGTCTTCAAAGGTAACAAGCGTTGGATCCACACAGGATCAATCTCTTCAGTGATGCTCAATCACTTTAGGTTTGTGGGTGTTTGGGTTTGGGTTTTCCTCCCTTGATGATTTTCGCTCAAAGTCCTCGGAGGATGGGATGCTCTGAAATGACAAGTGTCAGTTTCTCTCGGAGCAGCCAACCAGCTAGTGGTTGTAGGGGGCGGCTATTTATAGCCTAGGGAGCAGCCCGACATGATAAGACATAAATGCCCTTCAATGATATGACCGTTAGGTGGGTAGATATTTTAGGACAGCTGGCGCATAGCACAGCAACGGTCGGAAATTTGAGTATCAAATTCCTCAGGGCTATCATGTTCCTCACTGTGTAGGCAATCCGCACTGGCGAATTCCTAACTCCTCAGTCAGAACAAATTCCTCAGAGACCAGAAGAACTTCGTCTCTGTCATTGAAGAATATGGCTGAACTGTTGAAAGGATCGATATAGTTGACTAGAGGGGGGGTGAATAGGCAACTAACAATTTTTAGATTTTCTTTACCAAATTAAACTTTGCATCAAAATAGGTTGTCTAGATATGCAACTAAGTGAACAACCTATATGATGCAATGACAACAAACACGCAAGCAAGTAAGAGATATAACCCGAGTAAACTTGCGAAAGTAAAGGAACGAGATAACCAAGAGTGGAGCCGGTGAAGACGAGGATGTGTTACCGAAGTTCCTTCCTTTTGAAGGGGAAGTACGTCTCCGTTGGAGCGGTGTGGAGGCACAATGCTCCCCAAGAAGCCACTAGGGCCACCGTATTCTCCTCACGCCCTCACACAATGCGAGATGTCGTGATTCCACTATTGGTGCCCTTGAAGGCGGCGACCGGACCTTTACAAACAAGGTTGGGGCAATCTCCACAACTTAATTGGAGGCTCCCAACGACACCACAAAGCTTCACCACAATGGACTATGGCTCCGCGGTGACCTCAACCGTCTAGGGTGCTCAAACACCCAAGAGTAACAAGATCCGCTAGGGATAAGTGGGGGGAATCAAATTTCTCTTGGTGGAAGTGTAGATCGTGGCCTTCTCAACCAATCCCGAGCAAATCAACAAGTTTGATTGGCTAGGGAGAGAGATCGGGCAAAAATGGAGCTTGGAGCAACAATGCAGCTTTTGGGGGGAAAGAGGTGAGTCAACTTTGGGGAAGAAGACCCCTTTATATAGTGGGGGGAACAAACCAACCGTTACCCCACTTCTGCCCCGAAGAGAGCGGTACTACCGCTGTGCCAGCGGTACTACCGCTTGCCACTACAAGCGGTACTACCGCTCCTCATCGCGGTACTACCGCTTGGCCCACAGAGGTACTACCGCGGTGGGAGGGCGGTACTACCGCACACGAGCGGTACTACGGCCCCCCGCAGCCGCGGCCAGTACCGTAAAACCCGACACGAAAAAGGAGCCCTCGAATCGAGGCGGTACTAGCACGAGACCACCGCGGTACTACGGCTTGGGGCTACTAGCGGTACTACTGCTCTGGAGCGGTACTACCGCTCCCAGAGCGGTACTACCGCTTGTGGCACCCAAGCGGTACTACCGCTCCGACCCGCGATACTACCGCTGGGACCAGAGTGAGCACACAAATGGGGGCTACTAGCGGTACTACTGCTCTGGGCGGTACTACCGCTTGTAGCACCCAAGCGGTACTACCGCTCTGGCCCGCGGTACTACCGCTGGGACCAGAGAGGGCACATTGAGAAGAGAAACAAGCCCATCATCGAAACGGAAAGGCTCGGAGGGAGAGGCAAAGGAAGTGTACGTGATGATTCCGCCCTAGCCTTTCCAAAACGGACCCCCTCTTGATAGTTCGGTGATCCCTATGAAACTAGTCCACCAAACTAATCCGAAAGGACTACACCGTCTTCGCTTCAAAATCCGAGGGGAGGGAATCGTCTCGTGCCAAAAGAATGAATTTCTGAAAAACACTCAATGCACACGATTAGTCCGCAAAAGCATTGTCATCAATCACCAAAACATCTTAGGGATAAATATGCCCTTACAATCTCCCCCTTTTTGGTGGATTGATGACAATACGGGATTTGCACAACTGGGAAAAGACAAAGGACATAAGCAAACCCCAAATCTCTAAAATATAGACGGGCTCCCCCTAGATGTGTGCCATCAAGATAAGTGCTTTGGACTGCACGACACACATACTAGGATCAACACTCCCCCTGTATTTTAGAGACCAACAACCTAAGCGAGATACTAGATAGCAGGATATATAACATAATGAAGCATATAACTCATGAGATATCAAATGACTAGAGACAAAGATAAAGATATGATAAGGATAGGGTAGCATATGTCTCACACCATATGACTTGAACTAAGGTCTCACAGAACACAAAACCAAGCAAAGCACAAGGTCCAAGCAAAGCACAAGGTAGCACACAACGAAAGCACAAAGGCAAAGACACACTCGCAACACAAGGACGCAAATCCCTAAACTCTCTCCCCCTTTAGCATCGAGACACCAAAAGGGGCAAAGAGCTAACCTACGGCTCCAGGTGAGAGCATGCTGAGGATCTCGAACATCAGGACTCTGCGTGATCATCTGCACTGCCATCCTCGCCCGGAAACTGCTCGGCATCTGAATCAGTCCACGGACAGTGCTGCTGGATCCACTCCTCCTCCTCAGTAATCTGACCCTCAGAGCCGCTGGTGACGGTCGCACCCATCTGACGCATAAGCTCCTTATGACGTCCCCTTGCCTTCTTCTCAGCCACATGAGTCAAGTACTGACCGTGAGACTCCATGCAGAACAGCTTCTTCATCTTGCGTTTGAGCTTCTTTGCCCAAGAGGGCTCTGCCGCAGAAGGCTCTGTCCCACGAGGCACATAATCCTCATCATCATCACCGGCATCAGCCTCGTCCTCGGTCTCCATGGCAGCAGCAGAAGATGGAGCTCCAGATCTACCCCAATTATCCTTCTTCCTCAGACGCTTGATCTCATGAGAGACCAACTCTCCAGTTTCCAGCTGCTCCTCAGGATAGGTATGTCTCCAGGCCCTCTCAATAAGCAACATAATGAACGGACCATAAATTGGGCACTTGCGCTCAGAAACAGCCGCCAGAAGCTCAGACCACATGACATGAGAGATGTCCAGGGACTCGCCGGTGTTTGCTTCCTTCTCACGCTGGCAGAAGAGAAGCATGTCCACAAGATAAGAGTGTACCATGTCCAGATTCCCAATACGAGGGAAGAGAGTCTCGCGGAAGATACGGTGAAGGATGTCCAGATAGGCAGACAACTCATAGGTTTCCTTCCTGGTCTCAGGGTTGACCTTCCGAGTACAGTAGGGCCAGAGGGCTTGCTTGTGAGTGGAGGTAACATTTTGGTGAGGACGAAAACCGACTGGAGTCTCGAGCCCTTGATCTTCCACCTCAAGCAGCCCCATGAAGGCCTGCCACTTGACAGCTAGCACCTTCCCATTAGTCATCCAAGTCAGAGTCCTGTCTGCATCAGTTCCTAGGTGAACAGTGGCAAAGAACTGTGCCAGCAAATCTGCATCAAAGTCCTTGTTGAACTGCATGATCCTGAGAATGTTCAACTGAGAGCACATCTGAAGGGCATCACCAAAGTACTCAGGGTCCTTCTCCATAGCATCCGTGTTGATGGAATGAACATTGACAAAGAGGTTCTTCTTAGCCTTGATCACATCAAAGTATGTGGCATACTGAAACCGGTTCCAGAACGGGCGATTGACAAGGTTGGGTTCTTGGTCTTCCTCACAGGGGTTGCGCCGACGCCTGTCCCAGAATTCCTTGCTAGACATCTCAGTCACCTTCTTTCCACTTGGCTTCGGTCGGCTGGCAATCTTCTTCTTGCGAGGAGGATTAGCACTTGAGGAAGCACCCCCTGCCGGCGGTGGAGCACTGGAAGAACCACCTGCAGTCTCAGATGAGCGGTACCGCTTTGACGTTGAACGTCCGGGGTTGACATGGCGGACTTGCTGCTCAGGATGTTCATCACCTGGAACCAAACACACGAACACAAGAAACAACCAGAAGAAACGATTAAAACCAAATAAACACAACACAAATGGATCAACATGTGGTAGGAAACGATGGAACTGGGCATCCGGCGGTAGTACCGTGCCTGTACTACGGCAGTACCGCGCAAGCGGTAGTACCGTGCCCTACTAGCGGTAGTACCGCTCTGGCGGTAGTACCGCGCAATATGGGCGGTAGTACCGCCCGAGACGGGGCACGGAGGATCCCTACTGCCGTGGTCAGATCTGGCGCTACCGGGGATGCCAAATTCAAAAATAAACCTACCAAACATCAATCCAAAGAGTCTAGTTGCCTTCTCCAACCTACTCAAGCCTAGATTTGGCCAAAAATCTAGAGATGCAACTACTACTGCCCTTAAAACGCGAGATCTGAAAACTAGACAAGAAGAGAAAAGGAACGGGGGCAATACCGGCATCCATGGCAAGAGGACGAGGTGGGGATTGACTCCACCGAAGGGAATGGAGAGGGATGGTCCAGAGACGGAGGGCCGCCGGAGCCCTCCCGCGGCGAGATGGCGCTGGAGAGAGAGGAATAGGAACCAGGGGATGAAGCAAATGGGTATGGGGTGGACGAAACCACCCCTGCCCACGACTTAACCCCCTGGCCCTGCCCCTCAGCCGTAGTACCGTGGTGATGGGCGGTAGTGCCGCTTAGCCACATAAGCGGTAGTACCGCTCCGTGGAGCGGTAGTACCGCTCCAGCGGTATTACCGCGCCTTCACAACGGTAGTACCGCCCAGCGCAACTCAAACCAGACTCAACACATATGGTGCAAAACGAAAGACGGGAAACAACGGCAAGAAGACCAACAAGAGCACTAGCAAGAGAACAAGAATCACACGCCTCTATACGAGAGGGCGGTGGCCGAGGCCACCTATGTTTGAGTCACTTGGTATGGCACCGCGAAGAATTATCCTTGGGCCCATGACCAAAGCTCGTCTTTGAAGCACAAGTACCATAAAAAATGGCTAATGTGAAAGAGTGAGATCAGTTTATGCATTGTGGGGGGAGGGAAAGTTCATTGAGAGAACAACACTCCCCCTACGTCCATGCCTACACCTAGACAAGAATGCACAATGAATGTGAGGGGTGTGCAAAGGTTCAAACCACATTGCTCGAATCAATGATATTTAGCTCATGCCTTAACTCGCGAAATCTTGCTTCATCCAATGGCTTCGTGAAAATATCTGCAAGGTTATCATGAGTGTTGACATAGTTGAGCTCGATCTCCCCTCGCCTAATATGATCCCGGATGAAGTGATACCGAATCTCAATATGCTTTGTCTTGAAGTGTTGCACCGGGTTGAGAGAAATCTTGATAGCACTTTCATTGTCACACCAAAGAGGCACTTTGTCACAAATGACACCGTAATCCTTTAAAGTTTGCCTCATCCATAAGAGTTGTGCACAACAACTTCCGGCCGCCACATACTCCGCTTCGGTGGACGAGAGAGACACACAACTTTGCTTTTTAGGACCAACTTACCACAGAGCAACCAAGAAATTGGCACCCTTCGGAAGTGGACTTCCTATCCACTTTGTCTCCCGCCCAATCGAAGTCCGAATAACCTACAAGCTTGAAGTTTGCTCCTCTTGGGTACCATAGGCCAAAGTTTGGGGTATGAGCCAAATATCGAAAGATTCGCTTGACTGCCACAAAGTGGCTTTCCTTAGGTGCGGCTTGAAACCGTGCACATATTCCCACACTCAACATGATATCCGGTCTAGATGCACAAAGGTAAAGCAAGGATCCAATCATGGAGCGATATACCTTTTGATCCACCGCTTTACCATTGGGATCAATGTCAAGTTGGCACTTGGTGGGCATTGGAGTGGAAGCCGGCTTGACATCACTTAGCTTGAATCTCTTTAGCATGTCTTGAGTGTATTTGGCTTGGTTGATGAAGGTTCCTTCTCTTCTTTGTTTGATTTCGAATCCGAGAAAGAACTTCAACTCTGCCATCATAGACATCTTAAACTTTGAGGTCATGAGAGCGGCAAATTCTTCATTGAAGGCTTTGTTAGGGGAACCAAAAATAATATCATCAACATATAGTTGGCACACAAACAACTCCCCTTTGACCTTCTTAGTAAAAAGAGTGGGGTCGATTTTCCCGATTTCGAATCCACGATCTTGTAACAACTCCGTAAGATGCTCATACCATGCACGTGGGGCTTGTTTAAGGCCATAGAGCGCCTTATGGAGTTGATACACATGATCGGGGAAATAGGGATCTTCGAACCCGGGGGGTTGTTTGACATATACCAACTCATTTATGGGACCATTAAGAAAAGCACTTTTCACATCCATTTGTTGCAATGTAAAATTATGATGAGAAGCATATGCAATCAACAAACGAATAGATTCAAGGCGAGCGACGGGGGCAAAGGTTTCACCGTAGTCGATACCCTCGACTTGGGAGTAGCCTTGTGCCACCAAACGAGCCTTGTTGCGAACAATGATTCCATGAGCGTCTTGCTTGTTCTTGAATATCCACTTGATTCCAATGACATTATGATTTCCGGTTGGCCTTGGCACTAACTTCCACACTTGGTTATGTTCGAAGTTGTTGAGTTCTTCATGCATGGCGTTGAGCCAATCCGGGTCCTCGAGCGCTTCATAAACCTTTTGGGGTTCGACACAAGAAATAAACGCATGATGTTCACAATAGTTTGCTAATTGTCTACGAGTGCTTACCCCCTTTCTTAGGCTTCCAACCACATTCTCCATGAGATGACCTTTAGTGGTGAGCTTGGAAGCGATCTTAGCGGCACGATGCTCCAATTCCTCCTCGGAAGTGAAGTGAGGAGGGGTTACTTGATCATCTTGAGTGTCGTCTTGAGCTTGTTCTTGATCTTGAACTTGCTCGAGGGGAGGAACTTGACCTTGGGCATCATTTGGTGGATCACCACCATCTTGAGGTTGATCTTGCCCTTGATCTTGTTCATGAGGTTGAGGGCCTTCACTTTGTTCTTCGGAAGCGTGTGGGTCTTGGGTTGGTGATGGCTCCACTTGAGTGGAGCATTGTCCTTCTCCTTCGGCCACAAGGGGTTCCTCAATGGGCAGGATATATCCAACACCCATTCTTCTTATGGCTTGGGGAGGAATTTCATCACCTACATCACAAGTACCACTTTGCTCCACTTGGGAGCCGTTATTCTCATCAAACTCCACGTTACACGTCTCCTCAATAAGTCCCGTGGACTTATTAAGAACACGGTAAGCATGGAGTTTGTAGCATAACCAACAAATATGCCCTCATGAGCTCTAGTCTCAAATTTAGACAAACGAACACCTTTCTTGAGAATGAAACACTTACACCCGAACACTCGAAAGTACTTGAGGTTGGGCTTGTTACCGGTGAGTATCTCATATGGAGTCTTGTTCAAGCCTTTGCGGAGATAGAGCCGATTTGAAGCATGACACTCGGTGTTGATGGCTTCGGCCCAAAAGTTGTATGGAGACTTGAACTCCGCCATCATGGTCCTTGCCGCATCCATCAACGTCCGGTTCTTCCTCTCCGCAACACCATTTTGTTGAGGGGTGTAAGGTGCGGAATATTGATGCTTGATCCCCTCATCACTAAGAAACTCATCCAGGGTGTAGTTCTTGAACTCGGTGCCGTTGTCACTTCTTATAGTCAAGATCTTTGCATTGTGTTGACGTTGGGCTTCATTTGCAAAGTCAATGACAGTTTGTTGGGTCTCACTCTTCCTCTTGAAAAAATACACCCAAGTGTATCTAGAATAGTCATCCACAATTACCAAGCAATATTTTCTACCCCCAAGACTGTCAAAGGATGGAGGCCCAAAGAGATCCAAATGAAGGAGCTCCAAGGGCCTCTTTTAGTAAATGAGAGCCGTGGGAGGGTGAGCCTTCTCATGAAGCTTTCCTTCGATACAAGCACTACAAGCACGATCTTTAACAAAACTAACGTTCGTTAGTCCACGGACATGGTCCCCCTTGAGAAGACTTTGCAAAGATCTCATATTGACATGGGCTAAACGGCGATGCCAAAGCCATCCCACGTCAACTTTAGCCATTAGGCATGTCGCGGTCTTAGTGGGTCGCTCCGAAAAGTTAATCACATAGAGACCGTTCTCGACATTCCCAACAAAGGCTACTTTAAGAGTCTTGCTCCACAAGAGGGCCACGGTATCAATATCAAAGAAAGTGGCAAAGCCCATGATAGCAAGTTGACGAACGGAAAGTAAATTGTATGCAAGGGAATCAACTAGCATGACCTTCTCGATCGTGAGATCATGAGAAATGACAACTTTGCCTAGTCCCAATACCTTAGAAGACGAGGCATCACCCCAATCTTGTGCACGTCCACCACCAAGTCCTTGCTTCCGGTCATATTATTTGTAGCTCCACTATCGAGCAACCATGATCCCCCACCGGAAGCAAACACCTACAAGAGATCAATGCTTGGTTTTAGGTACCCATTTTGTAATGGGTCCTTTGATGTTAGTAACAAGGGTCCTAGGAACCCAAATGGACCATTCAATATACTCATGAGGAGAACCAACAAATTTGGCATAAACATGCCCATCACTTGCACGACATAACACATAAGAAGGATTAAAGTCGCCGGCTTTGTTGGATGGGGTGGAATTGCCCTTCTTGACACCATCACCCTTCACGTTGTTCTTCTTCTCCTTGGAAGTACCCTCTCCCTCTTTCACAAAAGTTTGCTTGAGAGGGGGAGGTCGTTTGGTCTTGTCATTCTTCTTCTTGTTCTTGGGCTTGGGAGCGAACCCAATCCCCTCCTTGGCTACAACTTCCTTTTGGTTTCTCAAAAGGTCGTTGAGGTTCTTCTCACCTTGTATGCATGACACAAGGCCTTTCTCAAGTTGCTCCTTCAACTTAGCATTCTCCTCAACAAGATGCACATGCTCACAACAAGGGTTAGTAGCATTTGCATTATCAATTAACACCATATGAGGAAAAGTGGCTTTCTCCTTAGTTAGCATTACTTGGAGTTGATCATGAGACTCCTTGAGGCTAGCATGAGCACCCTTCAAGACCTTGTGAGCCTTGTCGAGAATGTCAAACTCCTCTTTAAGTCTAGCAAGATCAACCCCAAGTTTTGCCTTCTCGGAGTTTAGCACACGAGACACAACAAGAGCATGATCAAGATCTTTCTTTAACTTAGCATGATCATCGTTGTATGACTCCTCAAGAGCCAAACGAAGACCACGCTCTTCGTCAAGAGCATTGGAAAGATCCGAAATCTCATCGGCATAGTCACGACTATGCCCCTCCATCTTAGAGATGGTATCTTCGTGAGCCTCGATCATGTCATTGGCTTAACCAAGTTGTTCCAAGAGAGCAACGAAGTGCTTCTTGGATTTACCCTTGAGTTTACCCATAAAGATCTCAAACTCATTTTCCTCCACATTTGTCCACTCATGTTCATCAATGCTATCCGTCGAAGAAGGATGATTAGTGATGGTAATTTTGATGTTGGAGGTTACCTTATTGGTGGCTTTAGCCATGAGGCACTTGGCGGTGATGTTCTCATTGGGTGAGTCGAAGAGAGACACCCGTGGAGTCTTCGCAATGGCAACGGAGGCCATGGCAATCGACTCACCATCTTCATCATCGTCATCATCCTCATTGTACTCTTCTTGTACCACCAACGCCTTGGGAGGAGTCTTCTTGGTGAAGTTGCTCTTGTTGGGGAACGACTTGGCCTTGTCTTTTCCAATGAGCTTGCCACCATTGTCTTCCCTCTTCTCGTAAGGGCACTCCGCAACAAAGTGGCTCACATTGCCACAATTGAAGCAAGTCCTCATCCGTTGCTTTCCCTTTGCGCCACTTGAATTGCTCTTGTTGAAGTTTGGCCTTGTGTTCTTCTTGCTCCAAAATTGCCTTGAAGCAAGAGCCATGTGTTCATGATAGGCATACTTCGTATCTTCGAGGTTGCCCTCCTCTTCTTCCTCTTCATCCTCTTCCTCCATACTAACCTTGGCCTTTAAAGCAAGGTTGGGCTTCTTTACTCTTTGAGAACGAAGAACCGCATTGTCGGCGGTCTTGTCCAAGATGCTCATAGCAACAAATTCATCCAACACTTCACTTGATGATAAGGTGTGGAAATCCGGCCTTTGACGAATTACGGAGGACATGGCTTTGTGGTAGGGCATCATTGCCTTGAGGAATTTGCGCTTGATCCAATTGTCATCCGTGTCCTTACTTCCATGATCTCGGAGAGAGACCGCGAGTTTGGTTACTCTCCGGAAAAGCTCACGAGGTTCTTCATCTTCTTTCATTGCAAACTCGTCGGCTTCATCTTGCACCACTTCATAGTTGGAGCGTTGAATGCTTGCGCTTCCCCGATAGAGGGAAACAACTTGTAGCCAAGCATCTTTGGCCACGGTGTAAGGCCGGAGATGAGGAAGATCTTCGGGTGGGATTGCTTCTTGGATGATGAAGAGAGCATTCTCATTGAATTGATGATCCACAACTTCTCTAGGAGTGAAGTTACTTCGGTCATGCGGATAAAAACCCTCTTCAATGATTCTCCAAAGATTAGTGTTCACATGATTTTAATGACGCTTAAAGCGATAGACCCAAGAATCAAAATCTACATTCTTCTCAATCTTAGGGGCCGGGCCGGCATGATTCAAATGAGTGGAAGGGAGCGGTCCACCATAGACAGGTGGAGGTTCCACATGGGCAAAGATGCCGGTCCCATTTTTATCACTAGAACAAGGAGCTTTCTCGCTAGAAGCTTCCCCCTTGTCGGAGGTAGCATCCGTCACCTTGTTAGCGGGATCACCCACTTACAACGGTGTCAGGACCGGATTTTCGGGATATTAATTCTCCAGAAAATGGCCCTTATGCTCACCAGCCCCAGGATTACTGTTAGCTGATGAGGCACCAACTTGATACAAGAATTCCAAGCAAGGAACAAAAATATGTAGTACAAGACCATTGTGGCCTAGGATTACAACATTTGGTTTCTAATGGTTGATGGCGGAAGCGGTTTGTGGTTCATCTGCGTCTATGGGACTCCATTTCCCACAAGAACAGCTGACCAGGATAACTCGTATCTTCGCGAGGCTGCTGACAACACTGCGTAGGTTCCGGGGCCGTCGTCGTAACACTCTTCTCCGTGCAAGAAATGTGGCCAAGACAATAGCCAGGGACAAGCCAGTGAGTACGTTTGAATGTACTCGCAAACATCAAGAAAACGGGTATAATATATCAAGGAAAAACATGTTCCGAAAATATTCTATGGTCATAACGTCAGTCACGAGATAACCAAAATATTCATGATGCACGCATGTGGGTAATAATAACCAAAAATAAAATACTGGGTGCCAAACGAGGGTCTGAATGACTCCTCGAGAGGAAACTGCAAGAATAGTAATACTGGTGCCAAACGAGGGTCTGAATGACTCCTCGAGAGGAAACTACAAGAGTAATAATGCCGCAGTCGGGCGTCGGGGTGACACCACATAAAGGGCTTATAACAGAAAATAAAAGACAGTGCGTGCCACAGTCGGGCGTCTAGGCGACACCACATAAACGGCTTATAAATAAAAGAAAAAACCAGCATGCCACAGTCGGGCGTCTGAGCGACACCACATAAAGGGCTTATAAATAAAAGAAATAACAAGCATGCCACAGTCGGGCGTCTGAGCGACACCACATAAAGGGTTTATAAATAAAAGAAATAACAAGCATGCCACAGTCGGGCGTCTGAGCGACACCACATAAAGGGCTTATATAGAATATTAGTAAGGGGTATCCAGGAGGTAGAACCATCCCAGGGATACTCGAAAATACAAATAAAGTAAATGGTTAGTCCACAATAATAATGATCATAATCCACATATGTCACAGTTCATAATCAAGGTTCTGGTTTAGCAGTTTTCCTCCGAAGACCGACACTAAGACCGACACTTGACCTATCCCAGACTGTAGTCCTTAACCATGGACACGGCTATTCGAATAGATGTATAATCTCTGCAGAGGGTGTACTCTTTACCCACGGGTAACGGATTTCTTTCGTCCATCGGGACTAATTCCGTCTACGGTCTTTTGATTGAAAACACGCCTGACCTGCACACACCAGCTTAACTCACCGATGTCTGGAATCACCCACAACACCTGTCAAGCCAAACTCTAAGTGGGGAGGCTACAACCTCGACGTAGCATGGGATCAAATTTCTATACGCGCGCTCTAAGGGGTGGCCCCCCTCTCGGTCCCAACCGGAAACACCCATGCCCCCGGACCGAATGACAGGCTTTAATCCGTGGCCACAGGACCCTCGTCACGGCCTCTCTTTACGGTGTGTGCTAGGACGGGGTTGACAACTTACTGAACCGTACCCTACCTAAGGCAGGGACGAGTGGTAGTACCAGGCAAGTATGGGGGTTACTGGACAAGACTCGATCTAAGGCCGACGCAGGAGGTTTGAGTGTTCCCTGCATGATTAGCACAACAAAAGTATTTCCATTAACAGGTAGACTTATCACTCGTCAAGCCTCACCATGCCATACCGGACATACTCGTCCCGACGAGGTACTAGGGACAAGCCCGTGTCTACCCAAGACCACGGCTTTCCCGGCTTCCTTCCGGTATGCAAGGGAAGCTTACGAGGATGAATACCATCACCAACATATCCATTTATCACAGCAAAGAAAACTCCACTATGCACTCATGCATATGATTTTTATCGTCACATAAAAAATAAAGTATGTCCCATGACAAAAGGTGCTGTAACCATATCAAAACACCGCACAAAATATTACGCCAGAGTTCAGAAATGCTTGCCTTCAAGTGTATGCATGAGGGGGTGCACTTTTGAAGGTTGCCTTTTTCTCCAAAAATCCTATTTTGAGAAATGTTCAAATAACACACATTTCAAAAACAGTACAAAAAGTTGTCTCAAATATTTTTGAAATAAATCTTAAAATAAACTAGATGAAATTTGAGAGAGGTAGGAAAAAGAATCAACTCATTTGGAGTTTTATTTTAAAAGTTATAGCCAGTCAAACATCAGTCAAAGTTCTGTTTTAATAAAATCAGAAAAAGGAAAACGCTTCGGGGGAGAATACGTTTTCAAAGCAGAGGTGACGTACTCCGGTCTTTGTGCTACCACTTAACCAGAGAGAGCGACCGCGCGGGTCACTGACAGTGGGTCCAGAGGGCCCACTGGTCAGGTTTGACTGGTCTCCCCGTCCCCCCTTTCTCTGTGCCCGAACGGTGGCGGGGCTCCGGCGATCGCCGGCGGCGAACGGCGGCTCCCCACGGGGTCCCGAGGGCGGGGATGGATCCGCATGACTAAGGCGGTCCTCCCGGTGGGCGTTAGGCAGGTGGGGACGGAGGAGGTCACCGGCGGCGAGCTCCGCGGCGGAGGGGGCTACGGTGGTGAAGTGATATTTGGGTTCCGGTGGTCCTTGGTCGAGCCTGAGGTGCTGGGCAGCTCTGCAAGACCATGGGGAGGCGTCTGGTGATGCTGGATGGACGGGAGAGGGCCTAGCTGCGATGTAATGCACTGGATTGCGGCGGCGACCGAACTTGCCGGAGGCGGGGAAGAAAGCTCCTTCCCGTCGATTGCTGGCTGCGGGAGGGCTATGGGGGTGGCCTGGGGTTGCTTGAGTGTTCGGTGGAGCACGGGGTCCCTTTATATAGGCGCTCGAGGCCGGCTCCCGTGGTGGTCGAGGATAAGATCGCCGGCGACCACTTTTCTGTAGTTGCAGGGCATCGTGGCGGCGATGAAAGCGTGCCGACGAGCAAGTGGATGAGCACGGGCTGTTCCCCGGGGCAGCTGGCGCGCGCGGGTGGCTTGGGCGGCGCCGACCACGGCAGAGCCCGCTGCCGACGCCGGCGTGCCGCCAAGGCGGCGCTGTAGGGCGCCAGGGAGAGCTTGGAGGGTACTGGAGAGAGGGCGAGTGCTTGGCGTGGTTCAGCAGGCGAGCAGGGGCCAGAGATGGGACGCGTCGAGGGTGGCAGAGCGGCGCGGCGACTCAGTGCGCGCGCGTGCAAAACATGCGCTCTGGGCGCGCCTAGAGCACGCACGCCAGGTGCTCGGCGAAATGCCAGCGCGCTCTAGAGAGTTTGGGTGAGGCTGGTAGTTAACAGGCCAGAGTTAGGGACAGCTAGGAGGCTAGTGGACATGCTGGATAGGTCAGGGGTTCAAGTCCACAATGCAAGCTAGGAGACATGCCAAAACTGTTCCTGTACACAGGGTGTTCGACAGAATGCCATAGTCAGCTAGGCAACTCTTGGGGTGGCCAAACTCTCCAGATCCTAGTCTCTTTAGGAGCTCAAGAAGGTGGTAAGGTTAGTTTGGCAAAAACAGAAAGTTGATAGTGCAAGAATTTGAGAAAACCAGTTTTGGGAAGAAACTAAAGGCTATCATTGCATGCACCAAAAATATGCCAATGGGTCCAATCTCCTGGACTTAAGGGTTTGGTAGGGAGGACTATAAGAAGGAAAAAGCTCAAAGGTACTAGAGCAAAATAAAATGGGGTTGCAGTACTAATCACCAAACTGGACCAGAATGGAAATGAAGATGATTCACTCAAATTTTTCAAAGAACATCACTGGGTTTTTGCATGAAGTTGCATTATATGCATCTCCTGGCATCACCAAACACTTGGAAGAAATTTTAGAAGAATATTTAAATAGGTTGTAGTGCAAAATACCTACTGGACCAGATTTGAAAAATTTATGTAGGGCTCAAAATCTCCAATGACCAAAAGATATTTTTGCATAAAAGTGATGGGGAAGCCTCACATGACATCCCCAAATTTTGGTGAAATTTTTAAAAGCATTTATCAAAAGGTTGCAGTGCAAAAAGGGGCTCCAAATTTATGAAAGTTCATTTTGAAAGAATAAAGCTCATGAGAAATAATTATGCAAATAAATCCACTGATAAAGAATTGATTTTATAAAGAGGGCACACAAGTCCAATAATATTTTTGGAAAGTTTCCACTTGAGGTAAAAACTCACCATCTCAAAGAGAAGAGGGGTTCTGAAATCAAGGGAGAAATCCAGAAAAATAAAAATTTAATTTCCTGGCAAAATTTTGATTAATAAAACAAGGTCAAAAATTTTGGGGTGTTACAAACGGTGCGGTGGTAAGTTTAAGCCCTTCTAAGAATTTATTCAACATGCTTTTGACCTTGGTCGTCATGGAGGTTTTCAATGTGTCCAACGCCACATTGAATTCCTCACGAGAGACCGCGATTCCCCCATCTCCCGTAGACGAGACTGGATTGTCACCGGAGTGCTCCTCCACACCGTCTACGACGTCAACCATACTCTTTGGACGGTAAAGTCCTTAATAAAGAGATGAGGCTCTGATACCAATTGAAAGGATCGATATAGTTGACTAGAGGGGGGGGGGGTGAATAGGCAACTAACAATTTTTAGCTTTTCTTTACCAAATTAAACTTTGCATCAAAATAGGTTGTCTAGATATGCAACTAAGTGAACAACCTATATGATGCAATGACAACAAACACGCAAGCAAGTAAGAGATATAACCCGAGTAAACTTGCGAAAGTAAAGGAACGAGATAACCAAGAGTGGAGCCGGTGAAGACGAGGATGTGTTACCGAAGTTCCTTCCTTTTGAAGGGAAGTACGCCTCCGTTGGAGCGGTGTGGAGGCACAATGCTCCCCAAGAAGCCACTAGGGCCACCGTATTCTCCTCACACCCTCACACAATGCGTGATGCCGTGATTCCACTATTGGTGCCCTTGAAGGCGGCGACCGGACCTTTACAAACAAGGTTGGGGCAATCTCCACAACTTAATTGGAGGCTCCCAACGACACCACGAAGCTTCACCACAATGGACTATGGCTCTGCGGTGACCTCAACCGTCTAGGGTGCTCAAACACCCAAGAGTAACAAGATCCGCTAGGGATAAGTGGGGGGAATCAAATTTCTCTTGGTGGAAGTGTAGATCGTGGCCTTCTCAACCAATCCCGAGCAAATCAACAAGTTTGATTGGCTAGGGAGAGAGATCGGGCGAAAATGGAGCTTCGAGCAACAATGGAGCTTTTTGGGGGAAAGAGGTGAGTCAACTTTGGGGAAGAAGACCCCTTTATATAGTGGGGGGGAACAAACCAACCGTTACCCCACTTCTGCCCCGAAGAGAGCGGTACTACCGCTGTGCTAGCAGTACTACCGCTTGCCACTATAAGCGGTACTACCGCTCCTCATCGCGGTACTACCGCTTGGCCCACAGCGGTACTACCGCGGTGGGAGGGCGGTACTACCGCACACGAGCGGTACTACGGCCCCCCACAGCCGCGGCCAGTACCGTAAAACCCGACACGAAAAAGCAGCCCTCGAATCGATGCGGTACTAGCACGAGACCACCACGGTACTATGGCTTGGGGCTACTAGCGGTACTACTGCTCTGGAGCGGTACTACCGCTCCCAGAGCGGTACTACCGCTTGTGGCACCCAAGCGGTACTACCGCTCCGTCCCGCGGTACTACCGCTGGGACCAGAGTGAGCACACAAATGGGGGCTACTAGCGGTACTACTGCTCTGGGCGGTACTACCGCTCCAGAGCGGTACTACCGCTTGTAGCACCCAGGCGGTACTACCGCTTTGGCCCGCGGTACTACCGCTGGGACCAGAGAGGGCACATTGAGAAGAGAAGCAAGCCCATCATCGAAACGGAAAGGCTCGGAGGGAGAGGCAAAGGAAGTGTACGTGCTGATTCCGCCCTAGACTTTCCAAAACGGACCCCTCTTGATAGTACGGTGATCCCTATGAAACTAGTCCACCAAACTAATCCGAAAGGACTACACCGTCTTCGCTTCAAACTCCGAGGGGAGGGAATCTTCTCGTGCCAAAAGGATGAATCTCTGAAAAACACTCAATGCACACGATTAGTCCGCAAAAGCATTGTCATCAATCACCAAAACATCTTAGGGATAAATATGCCCTTACAACTGTATGAGATTTCCAATGGCTTCACTCGAAGGGATTGGTAGTTGTAGGATTTTGAGTTGAGCATCACATGGAAATTTTTCCTTAGTATTTCCTCGACCCCCTTTAACAGTACGGTGTTTCCTATGACTCAAGAAAGAGAAAATGAAACTACGATAATAAAAGTCTTCACGCCTCATGTTCCTCAAATGAATACCAAGTCTTCAAGGTCACATCAATTTCTTCACTTTCAAAGTCTTCAGAAAGTCTTCAGAAATCCAAAGTCTTCAGTCGAAGAACTTCATTTTTAGGGGTCGACTTTCACTGTAAATATCAAACTCCTCATAGACTTATAGACCTGTGTACACTCATAAACACATTAGTCCCTTAACCTATAAGTCTTCAATACACCAAAATCACTAAGGGGCACTAGATGCACTTACAATCTCCCCCTTTTTGGTGATTGATGACAATATAGGTTAAGTTTTCAACAGGGATAAACATATGAAGTGTAAATACTGATATTGAGGAATTTGATTGCAAGATATAGAAGAACTCCCCCTAAAGATGTGCATAGTGAGGAATTTACTTTTGAAGCAATGCACACTTGAAGAGTTGAATCATGGAGATCTCCCCCTATATCTTGTAATTCATACACACATTTGACATAATATATGAAGAATTTGAAATGCATGAAAAAACGCCCATATTATAGACCCGCTTGAAGACTAACTCAAATTTCTCCCCCTTTGTCATCGAATGACCAAAAGGTTCGAAAATGTGGACTAACGCCCCTGAAGAATATCAAGTTGATGAAGGAGCGTCAGCGTTGTCGGGGTCGTTTGTTGTAGTAGGGCCTGCCGCAGTGTCGTCCAAGTCTTCATGTTCATCAGTGTCACGTGATGAAGAATAGGAACTGGCCACCAAGGAAGGAACCTTGACCTTCTTGTACTTCTTCGGAGGAGGTGTAGCCTAGTCAAAATCTTCCTTGAGACCTATTTTCTTCAGATCTTCTTCACCATATATGTGCGACAAAACAGCCCAGGTGCGGTTGAGGGTTTCATGAAGGTAGTAATGGTTTTTCTTCACTGCATTGTGGGTAGCAGTCATGTTGTGAAGAATTGAACCAAACTGACGCTTGACCCATTTGTGATTGCGATCAACCTTCTGGTGAAGACTGAGGAGAAGCTCACGGTCACTCATCACCCTGGGAGCTGTGCCTTGAGGATTTTGCTTGGGTGCGTTGGCGGCAGAGTCATGGGTGGCAGAGTCATCATTGGTGGAGTAAGATGCAGCCTTGCGAAATTGACCATCCAATGGACGAATGCCTTCATCAATGACAGAAGTAGCCTTGCCCTTTTCATCAGCTGAGGAGAATGTCCGTTTGAGGACTTCAATCGGGGGCAAGTAGATGCAATGGTTCAGTGTCTCAGCTTTGTAGTTGAGTGAAGACCTTGTTCTGATGAATCTCATAATCCACGGAGCATAAGGCTTCAACTCAAATGGTGACATTGCGACATTGGCCAGAGTCCTCATGAAGAAATCATGGAAGTTGACGGGAACGCCATGAATGATATTGAAAAGCAGATTCTTCATGATGCCAACGACTTCTTCTTCATTCGAGTCATGGCCCTTGATAGGACTCAATGTCTTCGTCAGAATGCGATAGACAGTCCGAGGCACATATAACAATTCCTTCACAAGGAATTTTGTTCTTAGGGCCTGACCTAGCTTCAATGGCTTCATCAGCACTTGCATATAGTGATCTGTAAGCTCAGGCTCACTGTAGACGCAACAAGCAGCTTCAAGGGGAGGACTGAGAGGCAAAGCCCGAAGCAATTCAGTAGCTGGTGCTTTGTAGTGAGTATTTTCAGACATCCAGTCCAGCACCCATGAATTCACATCTTCAGAGTCTCCGGTGATGTGCAGAGTTGCATAAAATTGAAGACTGAGCTCTTCATTCCAATCACATATATCAGTGCAGAAATTTAACATTCCAGCGTCATAAAGAACACTGAGGACTGGCCCGAAGCACGGCAGAGATTCCATATCCACGTGAGGAATGTGTTCATGATCGAAGACTTTGTCTTTGTTGAACAACACTGAGGAATAAAAATTTGCCTGGCTGGCAGTCCAGAAACGCCTTATCTTAATGCGAGCAGAGTCATAGGGGTTGTAATCAGTGAAGAATACGTGCTCGCCGAAGAAATCATTAGCCTTGAATTTTTGCTTCCTTGAGAATGGATCCTTTGGCTTGGGCAGAGGAGTGTCAGTCAGTTGCATGACAACCTCAGGAATCGCAATCTAAGGTTCTTCAGGCTGAGGACTTTCTGGTTCCTCTTCAGTGGCAGTCTAGGTCTTCAATTCTTCATCTTCATTTTCTTCAGCACTAGTGGCTGGAACTTGTTCATGAGCTTCATCAGATCCCATTTGAACTGTAGTTGCCGGGGACTGAGGAATTTGTTGCAATGGGGTGAAGAGTGGAGAGTTGGGGTGCTGACTTTCCCAGAAGTCATCATTCATCACTGGTGTGGTACAGCCAATGTCCACATCTTCATCTTCCATTTCTTGAACGCCGGCCTCTTCAGCAGTAAACTGAGGCATAGGCGAGGAAACTGTGGGGGTTGAAGGGATTTTATCCACTTCAATTTCTTCATCCTTCTGCTCTGACGAAGCAGTAGCAGGATTTTCTTCATCAGATCCGCTAGGGATCACATATTCTTCATCAAAAGGGACGATTTCCTTTGATGGCATGGAGGAAACTGGAATAGCATCAATTAGATAACCAAATGAGCTTGTCAATTTCTTCATCTTCTTCGGTGCTGAAGAATCTGAAGGAGCTGATGCTTTCCTTTTCTTCACTGCTGCACGCTCAACAGCCTTGGTCTTCTTCACATCTGATGCAGATGGAAGGATTGGAGTTAGAGTAGGCGCAGGAGGAGCAGAGGAATGTTGTTGATTTTCTTCAGGCACAACTGATGCAGTTGCCCTGACCTCTTCATTTTCTTCAGGCGCACCACTAGTGGGTGCCCTGCAGTTTCATCAGCGGCTGGAATGCAGTCATCAGCCCTGGAACTCACATTTTCTTCAGCAGCCTGATTGTCATCAACGGTGCTGGCATGTTCTTCAGTTGGCTGAGCAGATGCTTCAGCCTGAGGAATTTCTTGTTGCGATGGGGCTGCAACATTTGAGGTGAACATCTTAGTCAGTTTGACAAACCTGACCTTGGCTCCTTTCCAATCAGCATAATAAGCATTGAAATCATCGCTGAGGACTTTGATTTCAGACTGGATCTTCACAAGTTCATCAGTTGTCATAGAGACAACGTTGTTCTTCAGGAATTTCTCCTTCCTGTACTACGCTTTCTTGAGCTGCCTAGCCTTCTCAAATTTCCATTTCTCTTCTTGGATGAAGGCAGTCAGCATATGACTTTGACCAGGAGTCAGCTTGAAGTCAGGCATAGGAGTGTTTGGGTCCTTGTGCCAGAGATCAATGTAGTCGAGGATCAACTTTGGATCCAACAGCAGAGGCACATTTGTGCCCTTGGCTCTAGCGGCCCTGACTTGCCTATCTCTGATGATTTCAGCAAGCTCTTCATCATCAGCTTCGTCTTCTTCAGACGGCACTTGGAAGGCGACCTGCTTCTTGTGAGAACTTGGGCGAGAGCCTCGTCCAGCAGTGGTCTTTGTCTTTAGCAGAGAGGGTCCTGTTGAAGAATTTGCTGCAGCTGAGGAACTAGCTGAAGCTCCTGAGGCAATAGAGATGCCTGTAGTCCTTTGGCACGTGGCAAGATGCACATGTGCTGAGGATTTTGTTGGAGCAGCTGAGGACTTTGGAGGAGCAGGAGCAGCGTGAGGAATTTGCCGTGAGGGCTTAGCTGAGGAAATTGGCCCTGAGGGCATTGAAGAAGAGGCACTTGGCTTGTGCGCAGGCTTCTTTGCCATGGATTTCTTCGGCCTTACAAAGGCCTCAGCGGCAGCAGCAGCAGAATCTTCATTGAATTTCTTCACTTCATCTTTTGCCTGTTTGGCCAGCTTGGCCTGGCGCTTGGCCCATTCTTCAGGAAACTCCTCACCGCGTTTGATGCTAGTGGGATCTGCTTCTTGGCGGGGTGCCAATGGTGGTCTTGAGCATGGAGGAGTAACAGCGAATTTCTTCATGTACTTTGGAGTCACATATCTGTACTCCCTCCACTCTCTTGCCCATCTCCTCTCAATCTTTTGAATGCGCACCTTGCGCTG
The DNA here is from genome assembly GCF_018294505.1 of Triticum aestivum. NCBI lineage: Eukaryota > Viridiplantae > Streptophyta > Magnoliopsida > Poales > Poaceae > Triticum > Triticum aestivum. The sequence continues at coordinate 27,437,684 of NC_057796.1, read as the reverse complement.
ATTTTTATCCTCCTCAGGGGGTGTGCAGTACCTAGCATAGATGTCCTCAGGGATTTCAAAAGCAGTGTTGACCTCAGGCCTCTTTCCTCCTTTCTGTGGCTTCTTACAGTCAGCCATTTTCTTCAGATGAGGAATTTGAGCAATGGAATTCTCCGAAAAAGTATGCAACTTTTCTTCGAGGAATGCTGCAAATGAGTTAAGTTGATGAGAACCTAGTGATTCAGCAGCAGGCATGAGTACCTGTGAACAGAGTATAGTTGCGAGGAATTTGGAGAGGTCATATGCGTTCTCAGAAGGTTTTCAAAAAGAACAAGTTTGAGGAATTTGACCAGATGAGTCTTGAAGAATTTCACTAAGCATTCTTTGTCTTAGGTTCCATAGTTGTATAGATCGAAGATCCACACAATTGAGGAATCTTGAAGAAAAATGATGCTTAGAGAAACGAATCAAGAACAGATGACATGTGAGGTGTTTAGTGTGTGAAGAATTTGAAGAATAAACACCTTTGAAGATTTTGCAGAAATCATTTGAATCAAAGAGGGCAGTAAAAGTAACTTTTAATTACCCTGAACGAAGAACACGACGAACTATGAGGTGGAGAAGTGAAGTTCGTCTGTGCAGATCTTCCACGCCCTAACTCGGCGGAGGAAGATGGCTACGGCGGCGGCGGAGTGAAGATTTCCGCGGCCGGTGCGAGTACGACGGCGACGAGGTCGAGGCAGTGAAGCTCTTCCTCACCGGCGAAGATGAAGTAGCGCCGGCGCTAGGGTTTGAGAAGCTCGAGCTGGAGAGAGGTCGGGCGGAGTAAAGGAAGTGAGGAAGGGGAGAGGGTGTATTTATAGCCACAGTGAAAAATTGTTCGCCCGAAGAAATTGGACGAACGTGCCCCTGACCCTTCTCATTCGCTTGACATTTGTCACCCACGTACGGAGAAGTGGAGATCGTGTTAGATCGTGGGTGAATAGATAAGTATTTCGTGGGATGCGGAACGGTTTGAGCGGCAAAGCCGAAAATTTGGATAAGATAAGGTAAAAGTTCCGTTCGCAAATTCTTAAGATGACAAGGACACAGTGAGGATTTTGAACGAGTTTCAAATAGAACGCACATGAAGAATTTGTGAATAGATTGGGTTGAGTATAGTTTAGAGGGGGAAGGGTCCGATTACATTCACTTAGCAGAAAAAAGCGACTTGAAGAAATAGCAATAAGTGAATGCTGTAGAGGACATAAACTCATATATATATATATATATATATATATATATATATATATATATATATATATATATAGAGCCAATGAGTAAATATGACGGAAACAGTGAAGATTTTGCAAAGTTGAAGATTTTGAACAACTGAGGAGTTTCAAAATTGAGGAAAAATTCAAATTGAAGATTTTCAACTTTTGGTGGTGGCGTGACCCACCGTATAAGAATGATGATTTCAGACACCGCGTACAATTGTCGTAGGGTTCTGAGAATCAAATTCTTCGTTAATTTCTTCACACTTAGAGTGTTATTCTTCATTGATTGAAGAAAAACATTTCTTCATGTGTTGCACATCTAAGTCATCAATTTTGCATAAGTGTTAGGATGAGTGTCCTTTTCAAAGAACATTCAAAGATTCTAGGATATTTAGCTCACACCGCAACTTGCTAAATCTCTTCTCATCCAAGGGCTTAGTGAAGATATCAGCTAGCTGTTCTTCAGTCTTCACATGCTCAATAGAAATGTCGCCGTTCAACACATGATCACGAAGAAAATGATGAATCTGAATGTGCTTTGTCTTCGAGTGCTGAACTGGGTTGTGAGCAATGTTGATGGCACTCTCATTGTCACAGAAGAGAGGCACATTCTTCACGTTGACACCGTAGTCTTTGAGAGTTTGCTTCATCCACAACAATTGAGCACAGTAAGAACCAGCGGCAATGTACTCAGCTTCAGCAGTAGACAGTGATACGCAGTTCTGTTTCTTTGAGGACCAACAGACCAAAGATCGTCTAAGGAAATGACATGTACCAGATGTTGACTTGCGGTCCACACGATCACCAGCATAGTCAGAGTCAGAATATCCAATGAGATCAAAAGCCGAGCCCTTGGGGTACCATAATCCAAGTGTTGGTGTGTGAGCTAGATATCGAAGAATATGTTTCATAACCTTATGGTGTGATTCCTTCGGTGTAGCTTGAAATCGGGCACACATGCAAACACTAAGCATAATATCTGGCCTAGATGCACATAAATACAATAAAGAACCAATCATGGAGCGGTATACCTTTTGATCGAAGTCAATACCATTTTCATCAGTGCACAGATGGCCATTTGTGGGCATCGGAATTTTGACGCCTTTGCAATCTTGCATGCCGAATTTCCTCAGTACATCTCCTTAGATATGAATATGCCATTGCGCTGTTGACGAATTTGAAGACCATGCCCGAGGGGCCTGCTTGAGGCCATAGAGGGCCTTATTGAGTCTGAAGACTTTGTCAGGATGCTTTGGATCTTCAAAACCTGTGTGTAGCCTTGAGCTACAAGCCGTGCCTTATTCCTCACCACAAGGCCATTTTCATCTGGCTTGTTGCGGTAGATCCACTTTGTGCCAATGATATTGTGCTTGCGAGGATCTGGACGTTTAACCAGTTCCCAGACGTTGTTGAGTTCGAATTGATGTAATTCTTCTTGCATGGCCTGAATCCACTCAGGCTCCAGAAATGCTTCATCTACCTTAGCGGGCTCTGTGATAGAGACAAAAGCATAGTGCCCACAAAAGTTAGATAAATGTGAAGCTTTTGAGCGTGTGAGAGGACCTGGTGCTTCAATGTCATCGATGATCTTTTCAACTTGCACTTCTTTTGCAACGCGAGGATGAGTTGGTTGTCTTCGAGGAATTTGATCAGCATTTTCTTCAGCACCATTTTCTTCAGCATTTTCTTCAGGTGCATTAGCTCGACGTTCTTCACGTTCTGGAATGAATTCTTCAGCAGATTCTTCGGTAGGAATGACATCCTCAGTAGCCTTGAACTTGATAGATTCCTCAGGTGCTGGTTCATCTATCACAGAAGGTAGGTGCTCTCTTTGCGAGCCATTAGTTTCATCGAACCGCACATCTATAGTTTCAACAACCTTGTGAAGAACGTTGTTGAAGACTCTATAGGTGTGCGAGTCCTTTTCGTAACCAAGCATAAAACCATCATGTGCTTTCGGTGCAAATTTAGCATTGTGATGAGGATCTCTAATCCAACATTTAGCACCGAAGACTTTGAAATAACTCACATTGGGTTTCTTCTCAGTGAGGAGTTCATAGGCAGTCTTCTTGAAGAATTTGTGAAGATATACCCTGTTGATGATGTGGCATGCAGTATAAATTGCCTCAATCCAGAAGTGACGAGGCGTCTTGTACTCATCAAGCATAGTGCGAGCCATCTCAACAAGAGTTCTGTTCTTGCGCTCCACGACGCCATTCTGCTGAGGAGTGTAAGGAGCAGATAACTCATGAGTAATACCAAGTTCATCAAGATAGTCATCAAGACCAGAATTCTTGAACTCAGTTCCATTGTCACTTCTGATGTGCTTGATCTTCACACCAAAGTTGGTTGAAGCCCTCGAGGAAAATCGTTTGAAGACTTCCTGCACTTCATGTTTGTAAGTGACAATATGTACCCATGTGTAACGAGAGTAATCATCAACAATAACAAAGCCATAGAGAGATGCGTCATTTGTGACTGCTGAGTAATGGTTAGGACCGAAGAGATCCATATGAAGCAATTCAAATGGTCGAGTAGTGGTCACGATAGTCTTCGCTGGATGCTTAGCCTTGATCATCTTTCCATCTTCACAAGCTCCACACAAGTGATCCTTGAGGAATTTGACATTCTCAATGCCAATGACATGCTTCTTCTTCGCAAGCGTGTGCAAATTCCTCATGCGTGCATGACCAAGTAGTCGATGCCATAGCCAGCCTTCTGAAGCTTTTGCAAGTAGGCACACGGCTGGTTGCGGTCCTGTAGAGAAATCAACAATATACAAGTCTCCTCTCCTAAAGCCTTCGAAGACTTTGGAATTGTCAGCTTCCATAACCACAACACAACGTTACTTGCCAAAGACAACAACCATATCAAGATCATAAAGCATTGAGACAGACATGAGGTTGTATCCCAAGGACTCGACAAGCATGACTTTGTCCATGTGTCGATCCTTTGTGATCGCAACCTTACCTAGACCCAATACCTGACTTTTTCCTTTGTCAGCGAAGATGATATGCTTCAGATGCGATGGTGATAAGGGAGCATCCATCAATAGATTCTTGTCACCAGTCATGTGATTTGTACATCCACTATCGAGGACCCACTCAGTGGCTTTGGGTTGATCATCCTGCAGATGAATTAGTGCAGCTTACGAACTTCATATACTTCATCAATGGAGAATATGACATCACAATTCATCAGACCAATTTCATCAAGCAATGCAATACTTAAAGCAATATGAGGACGTGAGAAATCAAAGTTCATTTCTTCATGATTATCCTGCGTCCTTTCAGGCAATTTTCAGGTCTCCAGCAAATTCATTAGACGTTTAAGTACGTCTGGAGACCTGACCCTGCATAAAAGATTAGTTCTTTTTCTTCACCACCCACATCTGAAGGGGTGGCAAAGAGTTCATGACTCTGTGAGCTCCATACGAGAAAGTTGGCATAGAAGCCAATCCATTTCGTTTCACATAAGAGGAGTTAGGGTAAGCATATGAATAAGCAGAGAAATTCTTCGAGGACTTATGAACATAATGATTAGAAGAATAATGCTCATATTCATAGCCCTTGACTCTTCCCTGCGAAACAGAGTTGTCAGCACAATGATGTTCATATGAGGACTTTGATCCTTTTGAGGAATTTGATCCACGTGAGGAATTTGGTCCGTATGAGGACTTGGATCCATATGAGGAATTTGGTCCATATGAGGAATTTGGTCCATATGAAGAATTTGATCTGGGGTTCCTATTCTTCACAGGTGGTGTCTGTTGGAAATATGCCCTAGAGGCAATAATAAATGGTTATTATTATATTTCTTTGTTCATGGTAATTGTCTATTATTCATGCTATAATTGTATTGTCCGGAAATCGTAATACATGTGTGAATACATAGACCACAAAGTGTCCCTAGTAAGCCTCTAGTTGACTAGCTCGTTGATCAACAGATAGTCATGGTTTCCTGACTATGGACATTGGATGTCATTGATAACGGGATCACATCATTAGGAGAATGATGTGATGGACAAGACCCAATCCTAAGCATAGCATAAAAGATCGTGTAGTTTCATTTGCTAGAGCTTTTCCAATGTCAAGTATCTTTTCCTTAGACCATGAGATCGTGCAACCCCCGGATACCGTAGGAGTGCTTTGGGTGTGCCAAACGGCACAACGTAACTGGGTGACTATAAAGGTGCACTACGGGTATCTCCGAAAGTGTCTGTTGGGTTGGCACGGATCGAGACTGGGATTTGTCACTCCGTGTGACGGAGAGGTATCTCTGGGCCCACTCGGTAATGCATCATCATTAATGAGCTCAATGTGACTAAGGCGTTAGTCACGGGATCATGCATTGCGGTACGAGTAAAGAGACTTGCCGGTAACGAGATTGAACAAGGTATTGGGATACCGACGATCGAATCTCGGGCAAGTAACATACCGATTGACAAAGGGAATTGCATACGGATTGATTGAATCCTCGACACCGTGGTTCATCCGATGAGATCATCGTGGAACATGTGGGAGCCAACATGGGTATCCAGATCCCGCTGTTGGTTATTGACCGGAGAGGCGTCTCGGTCATGTCTGCATGTCTCCCGAACCCGTAGGGTCTACACACTTAAGGTCCGGTGACGCTAGGGTTGTAGAGATATATGTATGCGGAAACCTGAAAGTTGTTCGGAGTCCCGGATGAGATCTCGGACGTCACGAGAGGTTCCGGAATGGTCCGGAGGTGAAGAATTATATATAGGAAGTCCAGTTTCGGCCACCGGGAAAGTTTCGGGGGTTACCGGTATTGTACCGCGACCACCGGAAGGGTCCCGGGGGTCCACCGGGTGGGGCCACCTATCCCGGAGGGCCCCGTGGGCTGAAAGTGGAAGGGAACTAGCCCCTAGTGGGCTGGGGCGCCCCCCTTGGGCCTCCCCCCTGCGCCTAGGGTTGGGAACCCTAAGGGGGGGGAGTTCCCCCTTGCCTTGGGGGGCAAGGCACCCCTTCCCCCCCACTTGGCCGCCGCCCCCCCCTTGGATCTGATCTCCAGGGCCGGCGCCCCCCCAGGGGGCCTATATAAAGGGGGGGAGGGAGGGCAGCACACAACAGCCTTGGGCGCCTCCCTCCTCCCCTGCAACACCTCTCTCTCTCTCGTAGAAGCTCGGCGTAGCCCTGCGGAGACCCGCTACATCCACCACCACGCCGTCGTGCTGCTGGATCTCCATCAACCTCTCCTTCCCCCTTGCTGGATCAAGAAGGAGGAGACGTCGCTGCACCGTACGTGTGTTGAACGCGGAGGTGCTGTCCGTTCGGCACTCGGTCATCGGTGATTTGGATCACGGCGAGTATGACTCCGTCATCCACGTTCATTGGAACGCTTCTGCTCGCGATCTACAAGGGTATGTAGATGCACTCCCTTCCCCTCGTTGCTAGTATACTCCATAGATGCATCTTGGTGAACGTAGGAAAATTTTAAATTATGCTACGATTCCCAACAGTGGCATCATGAGCCAGGCCCATGCGTAGTTACTATGCACGAGTAGAACACAAAGCAGTTGTGGGCGTTGAGTTTGCCAATTCTTCTTGCCACTACTAGTCGTTTCTTGTTTCGGCGGCATTGTAGGATGAAGCGGCCCGGACCGACCTTACACGTACGCTTACGTGAGACTGGTTCCACCGACTGACATGCACAAGTTGCATAAGGTGGCTAGCGGGTGTCTGTCTCTCCTACTTTAGTCAGAACGGATTCGATGAAAAGGGTCCTTATGAAGGGTAAATAGAAATTGGCAAATCACGTTGTGGTCATACGTAGGTAAGAAACGTTCTTGCTAGAAACCTACAAACCACGTAAAAACTTGCAACAACAATTAGAGGACGTCTAACTTGTTTTTGCAGCAAGTGCTATGTGATGTGATATGGCCAGAAGATGTGATGAATGATATATGTGATGTATGAGATTGATCATATTCTTGTAATAGGAATCACGACTTGCATGTCGATGAGTATGACAACCGGCAGGAGCCATAGGAGTTGTCTTTATTATTTTGTATGACCTGCGTGTCATTGAATAACGCCATGTAAATTACTTTACTTTGTTGCTAAACGCGTTAGCCATAGAAGTAGAAGTAATCGTTGGCGTGACGACTTCATGAAGACACAATGATGGAGATCATGATGATGGAGATCATGGTGTCATGCCGGTGACAAAGATGATCATGGTGCCCGAAGATGGAGATCAAAGGAGCATGATGATATTGGCCATATCATGTCACTATTTGATTGCATGTGATGTTTATCATGTTTTTGCATCTTATCTGCTTAGAACGACGATAGCAAGTAGGATGATCCCTTATAATAATTTCAAGAAAGTGTTCACCCTAACTGTGCACCGTTGCGAAGGTTCGTTGTTTCGAAGCACCACGTGATGATCGGGTGTGATAGATTCTAACGTTCGAATACAACGGGTGTTGACGAGCCTAGCATGTACAGACATGGCCTCGGAACACACGCAATACACTTAGGTTGACTTGACGAGCCTAGCATGTACAGACATGGCCTCGGAACACGGAGGACCGAAAGGTCGAGCATGAGTCGTATAGAAGATACGATCAACATGGAGATGTTCACCGATCTTGACTAGTCCGTCTCACGTGATGATCGGACACGGCCTAGTCGAATTCGGATCATGTTTCACTTAGATGACTAGAGGGATGTCTATCTGAGTGGGAGTTCATTAAATAATTTGATTATATGAACTTAATTATCATGAACTTAGTCAAAATCTTTACACTATGTATTGTAGATCAAATGGCCAACGTTTTCCTCAATTTCAACGCGTTCCTAGAGAAAACCAAGCTGAAAGATGATGGCAGCAACTATACGGACTGGGTCCGGAACCTGAGGCTCATCCTCATAGCAGCCAAGAAAGATTATGTCTTAGAAGCACCGCTAGGTGAAGCACCAATCCCTGAGAACCAAGACGTTATGAACGCTTGGCAGCAGCATGCTGATGATTACTCCCTTGTTCAGTGCGGCATGCTTTACAGCTTAGAACCGGGTCTCCAAAAGCGTTTTGATAAACATGGAGCATATGAGATGTTCGAGGAGCTGAAACTAGTTTTTCAAGCTCATGCCCGGGTCAAGAGATATGATGTCTCCGACAAGTTCTTCAGCTGTAAAATGGAGGAGAACAGTTCTGTTAGTGAGCACATACTCAGAATGTCTGGGTTGCACAACCGCTTGTCTCAGCTGGGAGTTAATCTCCCGGATGACGCGGTCATTGACAGAATCCTCCAGTCGCTTCCACCAAGCTACAAGAGCTTTGTGATGAACTACAATATGCAGGGGATGGAAAAGACCATTCCCGAGGTATATTCAATGCTGAAATCAGCTGAGGTAGAGATCAGAAAAGAACATCAAGTGTTGATGGTGAATAAAACCACTAAGTTCAAGAAGGGCAAGGGTAAGAAGAACTTCAAGAAGGACGGCAAGGGAGTTGCCGCGCCCGGTAAGCCAGTTACCGGGAAGAAGTCAAAGAATGGACCCAAGCCCGAGACTGAGTGCTTTTATTGCAAGGGAAGTGGTCACTGGAAGCGGAACTGCCCCAAATACTTAGCGGACAAGAAGAAGGCCGGCAACACCCAAGGTATATGTGATATACAAGTAATTGATGTGTACCTTACCAGTACTCGTAGTAGCTCCTGGGTATTTGATACCGGTGCGGTTGCTCATATTTGTAACTCAAAGCAGGAACTACGGAATAAACGGAGACTGGCAAAGGACGAGGTGACGATGCGCGTCGGGAATGGTTCCAAGGTCGATGTGATCGCCGTTGGCACGCTACCTCTGCATCTACCCACGGGATTAGTTTTAAACCTCAATAATTGTTATTTAGTGCCAGCTTTGAGCATGAACATTGTATCTGGATCTCGTTTAATTCGAGATGGCTACTCATTTAAATCTGAGAATAATGGTTGTTCTATTTATTTGAGAGATATGTTTTATGGTCATGCCCCGCTGGTCAATGGTTTATTTTTGATGAATCTCGAACGTGATGTTACACATGTTCATAGTGTGAATACCAAAAGATGTAAAGTTGATAACGATAGTCCCACATACTTGTGGCACTGCCGCCTTGGTCACATTGGTGTCAAGCGCATGAAGAAGCTCCATGCAGATGGACTTTTGGAGTCTCTTGATTACGAATCATTTGACACGTGCGAACCATGCCTCATGGGTAAGATGACCAAGACTCCGTTCTCCGGAACAATGGAGCGAGCAACCAACTTATTGGAAATCATACATACCGATGTGTGCGGTCCAATGAGTGTTGAGGCTCGCGGAGGATATCGTTATGTTCTCACTCTCACTGATGATTTAAGTAGATATGGGTATGTCTACCTAATGAAACACAAGTCTGAAACCTTTGAAAAGTTCAAGGAATTTCAGAGTGAGGTTGAGAATCAACGTGACAGGAAAATAAAATTCTTACGATCAGATCGTGGTGGAGAATATTTAAGTCACGAATTTGGTACACACTTAAGGAAATGTGGAATAGTTTCACAACTCACGCCGCCTGGAACACCTCAGAGAAATGGTGTGTCCGAACGTCGTAATCGCACTCTATTGGATATGGTGCGATCTATGATGTCTCTTACCGATTTACCGCTCTCATTTTGGGGTTATGCTTTAGAGACTGCCGCATTCACTTTAAATAGGGCACCGTCTAAATCCGTTGAGACGACACCGTATGAATTATGGTTTGGGAAGAAACCTAAGCTGTCGTTTCTAAAAGTTTGGGGATGCGATGCTTATGTCAAGAAACTTCAACCTGAAAAGCTCGAACCCAAATCGGAAAAATGCGTCTTCATAGGATACCCTAAGGAAACTATTGGGTATACCTTCTACCTCAGATCCGAAGGCAAGATCTTCGTTGCCAAGAACGGGTCCTTTCTAGAGAAGGAGTTTCTCTCGAAAGAATTGAGTGGGAGGAAAGTGGAACTTGATGAGGTGATAGTCACCCCTTCCGAACCGGAAAGTAGCGCAGCGCGGGAAAATGTTCCTGTGGTGCCTACACCGACTGGGGAGGAAGTTAATGATGATGATCATGAAGCTTCAGATCAAGTTACTGAACTTCGTAGGTCCACAAGGACACGTTCCGCACCAGAGTGGTACGGCAACCCTGTCCTGGAAATCATGTTGTTAGACAACGGTGAACCTTCGAACTATGAAGAAGCGATGGCGGGCCCGGATTCCGACAAATGGCTAGAAGCCATGAAATCCGAGATAGAATCCATGTATGAAAACAAAGTATGGACTTTGACTGACTTGCCCGATGAGCGGCGAGCCATAGAAAACAAATGGATCTTTAAGAAGAAGACGGACGCAGATGGTAATGTGACCATCTACAAAGCTCGACTTGTCGCTAAGGGTTATCGACAAGTTCAAGGGGTTGACTACGATGAGACTTTCTCACCCGTAGCGAAGCTGAAGTCCGTCCGAATCATGTTAGCAATTGCCGCATACTATGATTATGAGATATGGCAGATGGACGTCAAAACGGCATTCCTTAATGGCTTCCTTAAGGAAGAGTTGTATATGATGCAGCCGGAAGGTTTTGTCGATCCTAAGAATGCTAACAAAGTATGCAAGCTCCAACGCTCAATCTATGGGCTGGTGCAAGCATCTCGGAGTTGGAACATTCGCTTTGATGAGATGATCAAAGCGTTTGGGTTTACACAGACTTATGGAGAAGCCTGTGTTTACAAGAAAGTGAGTGGGAGCTCTGTAGCATTTCTCATATTATATGTGGATGACATACTATTGATGGGAAATGATATAGAATTCTTGGAAAGTATAAAGGCCTATTTGAATAAGTGTTTTTCAATGAAGGACCTTGGAGAAGCTGCTTATATATTAGGCATCAAGATCTATAGAGATAGATCAAGACGCCTCATTGGTCTTTCACAGAGTACATACCTTGACAAGATATTGAAGAAGTTCAGTATGGATCAGTCCAAGAAGGGGTTCTTGCCTGTATTGCAAGGTGTGCAATTGAGCACGGCTCAATGCCCGACCACGGCAGAAGATATAGAAGAGATGAGTGTCATCCCCTATGCCTCGGCCATAGGGTCTATTATGTATGCCATGCTGTGTACCAGACCTGATGTAAACCTTGCCGTAAGTTTGGTAGGAAGGTACCAAAGTAATCCCGGCAAGGAACACTGGACAGCGGTCAAGAATATCCTGAAGTACCTGAAGAGGACTAAGGATATGTTTCTCGTTTATGGAGGTGACGAAGAGCTCGTCGTAAAGGGTTACGTCGACGCTAGCTTCGACACAGATCTGGATGACTCGAAGTCACAGACCGGATACGTGTATATTTTGAATGGAGGAGCAGTAAGCTGGTGCAGTTGCAAGCAAAGCGTCGTGGCGGGATCTACATGTGAAGCGGAGTACATGGCAGCCTCGGAGGCAGCACAGGAAGCAGTCTGGATGAAGGAGTTCATTACCGACCTAGGGGTGATTCCCAATGCGTCGGGCCCGATGACTCTCTTCTGTGACAACACTGGAGCTATTGCCCTTGCGAAGGAGCCCAGGTTTCACAGGAAGACCAGGCATATCAAGCGTCGCTTCAACTCCATTCGTGAAAGTGTTCAAAATGGAGACATAGATATTTGTAAAGTACATACGGACCTGAATGTAGCAGATCCGTTGACTAAACCTCTCCCTAGGGCAAAACATGATCAACACCAGGACGCAATGGGTGTTCGATTCATCACAATGTAACTAGATTATTGACTCTAGTGCAAGTGGGAGACTGTTGGAAATATGCCCTAGAGGCAATAATAAATGGTTATTATTATATTTCTTTGTTCATGGTAATTGTCTATTATTCATGCTATAATTGTATTGTCCGGAAATCGTAATACATGTGTGAATACATAGACCACAACGTGTCCCTAGTAAGCCTCTAGTTGACTAGCTCGTTGATCAACAGATAGTCATGGTTTCCTGACTATGGACATTGGATGTCATTGATAACGGGATCACATCATTAGGAGAATGATGTGATGGACAAGACCCAATCCTAAGCATAGCATAAAAGATCGTGTAGTTTCGTTTGCTAGAGCTTTTCCAATGTCAAGTATCTTTTCCTTAGACCATGAGATCGTGCAACTCCCGGATACCGTAGGAGTGCTTTGGGTGTGCCAAACGTCACAACGTAACTGGGTGACTATAAAGGTGCACTACGGGTATCTCCGAAAGTGTCTGTTGGGTTGGCACGGATCGAGACTGGGATTTGTCACTCCGTGTGACGGAGAGGTATCTCTGGGCCCACTCGGTAATGCATCATCATAATGAGCTCAATGTGACTAAGGCGTTAGTCACGGGATCATGCATTGCGGTACGAGTAAAGAGACTTGCCGGTAACGAGATTGAACAAGGTATTGGGATACCGACGATCGAATCTCGGGCAAGTAACATACCGATTGACAAAGGGAATTGCATACGGATTGATTGAATCCTCGACACCGTGGTTCATCCGATGAGATCATCGTGGAACATGTGGGAGCCAACATGGGTATCCAGATCCCGCTGTTGGTTATTGACCGGAGAGGCGTCTCGGTCATGTCTGCATGTCTCCCGAACCCGTAGGGTCTACACACTTAAGGTCCGGTGACGCTAGGGTTGTAGAGATATATGTATGCGGAAACCCGAAAGTTGTTCGGAGTCCCGGATGAGATCCCGGACGTCACGAGAGGTTCCGGAATGGTCCGGAGGTGAAGAATTATATATAGGAAGTCCAGTTTCGGCCACCGGGAAAGTTTCGGGGGTTACCGGTATTGTACCGGGACCACCGGAAGGGTCCCGGGGGTCCACCGGGTGGGGCCACCTATCCCGGAGGGCCCCGTGGGCTGAAAGTGGAAGGGAACCAGCCCCTAGTGGGCTGGGGCGCCCCCCTTGGGCCTCCCCCCATGCGCCTAGGGTTGGGAACCCTAGGGGGGGGGGAGCTTCCCCTTGCCTTGGGGGGCAAGGCACCCCTTCCCCCCACTTGGCCGCCGCCCCCCCCTTGGATCTGATCTCCAGGGCCGGCGCCCCCCCAGGGGGCCTATATAAAGGGGGGAGGGAGGGCAGCACACAACAGCCTTGGGCGCCTCCCTCCTCCCCTGAAACACCTCTCTCTCTCCCGCAGAAGCTCGGCGAAGCCCTGCCGGAGACCCGCTACATCCACCACCACGCCGTCGTGCTGCTGGATCTCCATCAACCTCTCCTTCCCCCTTGCTGGATCAAGAAGGAGGAGACGTCGCTGCACCGTACGTGTGTTGAATGCGGAGGTGCTGTCCGTTCGGCACTCGGTCATCGGTGATTTGGATCACGGCGAGTACGACTCCGTCATCCACGTTCATTGGAACGTTTCCGCTCGCGATCTACAAGGGTATGTAGATGCACTCCCTTCCCCTCGTTGCTAGTATACTCCATAGATGCATCTTGGTGAACGTAGGAAAATTTTAAATTATGCTACGATTCCCAACAGTGTCATGCGGACATTCACCTGAAGACTTTCAAGGCACCTTTTGGGAACCCAGATTTTCTTCATAGGGGAACCGTTCCTGCAGTTAGTGCCAACATATCTAGCAAATACTTCACCATTCTGATTTTTGAACAGTTTATAGTTGGAGTCAAATGACTCATCAGAAGAATGAGAAGATTCACATGTAAAGCCAGATAAATTAGATGGATCAACTGGAGGTCCCTTCGCAGCAACCCATGAGGTTTTGGGGTACTGCTCAGGCTTCCAATATTTACCATCAGCATGGAGTTTCCTCTCAAAGGCAATACCCTCTTTCCTAGGGTTCCTGTTGAGGATCTGCTTTTTAAGCATATCACAAAGAGTCTGATGCCCTTTGAGGCTTTTGTACATGCCTGTCATGTACAATTCCTTCAGCCCTCCATCGTCAGTGATACTAGCAATGTCCTCAGATGAGGAATTAGTGATAGCAGAGACAGTTGAAGAATTTGTAGCATTAGAAGCATTTGAACATTCAGGTGAAGAATTAGCAGATTCACATTCAATGTATTTCAAACATGGAGGAACAAATTCTTCCTGAGCAGCGCTGATTTGTTGAGCAAGTAATGAATCGCGCTCCTTCTGAAGATCTTCATAACTCACTCTTAGCTTCTCAAGATCTTGCTTTCTTTGAAGAAATTCATAAGAAAGCTTCTCATTATCAGATAAGAGAGTGTTATGTTGATCTTGAAGGGTGTCATACTTAGTATGAAGTCTCTGAAGACTTTCAGCCATAGCTTTTGACTGATCCATTTCTTCACCGAACATATCATCGCTCTTACTAAGAATGTTGTGAACCTTTTCCAAGGCTCTTCGTTGTTTAGCGGCAAGGGAAGCAAGTTTGACATAACTGGATCCAAATTCATCACCAGATTCATCATCACTGGATTCAGACAGATAGCATTCAGTTACCTTTTCACCATCTGCCATAAGGCATGGTGAGGAGGATGATGATTCTGGTTCGAATGTCATTGATTTGAGAGATTCCTTGAAGTCCTCAAACCAAGGATCATGACGGGTTCGATGACCTTCATAGACATCAAAGAGATGGTCCCAGATAAGCTTCGCTTGATCGAGATGCATAATGTTCCTGAACTGATTTTGAGAGAGACAGGAGCAGATGACGTCCTTCGCCGTGAGGTTGAGAAGAGTGTACTTACGAATGTCATCAGCCTCCGCCATCTTGCACAGATCGGTAAGACCAATCTCAGTGACGGTCCACAGTTTGCTGTTCATTGCCATGAGGCGCTTATTCATCATGGCCTTCCACTTGGGATACTCGTGACCGTCAAAGATGGGGCATGTCACTTTCTTCATACCTGCGGTCGACATAACTAAAATTTTAGGCGGTTAAACCAAAATCACACAGAACAAGGGAGTACCTTGCTCTGATACCAATTGAAAGTGCGTTATATCGACTAGAGGGGGGTGAATAGGCGATTTTTATGAATTCTTCACTAAGGAATTTGTGGCTGAGGAAATTCCTTAGCGAAGAACTACTTGCAGCGGAATAAGTACTCAAAAGTACGCATAGCAGAACACAAGCATGGTCATCATGATGAAATGAGGACAAGCACAGAGTACCGAAAGCGTAAACACAGGATAGCACAGGATGAAGACAAACAGACTGAAGAAATTGAACTGAGGAAATTGAGAAAGTCTTCAGTCAAAGACTTCAAACACAGATATGAACAAGTGCACAACACAGTTATGAGGAAATGAAAGAGTTGAGGAAATAGAACTAGTAAGCTCGGTGAAGACAATGATTTGGTAGACCAGTTCCAACTGCTGTCTCAATTGTACATCTGGTTGGAGCGGCTAGGTATTTAAACCTGAGGACACATAGTCCCGGAAACCCAGTCCTGAACACACAGTCGAGGACACCTAGTCCTCACCGTATTATCCTTGAGCAAAGTTCACACAGACCTCGCCCAATCACTCGTGGTAAGTCTTCAGGTGACTTCCGAACCTTCACAAACTCGGTCACTCGGCGATCCACAATTCCTCTTGGATGCTCTAGACCATGACGCCTAACCGTCTAGAAGAAGCACAGTTTCCAAAGGTAACAAGCGTCGGATCCACACAAGATCAATCTCTTCAGTGATGCTCAATCACTTTAGGTTTGTGGGTGTTTGCGTTTGGGTTTTCCTCACTTGATGATTTTCGCTCAGAGTCCTCGGAGGATGGGATGCTCTCAAATGACAAGTGTCAGTTTCTCTCGGAGCAGCCAACCAGCTAGTGGTTGTAGGGGGAGGCTATTTATAGCCTAGGGAGCAGCCCGAGATGATAAGACATAAATGCCCTTCAATGATATGACCGTTAGGTGGGTAGATATTTTGGGACAGCTGGCGCATAGCACAGCAACAGTCGGAAATTTGAGTATCAAATTCTTCAGGGCTATCATGTTCCTCACTGTGTAGGCAATCCGCACTGGCGAATTCCTAACTCCTCAGTCAGAACAAATTCCTCAGAGACCATAAGAACTTCGTCTCTGTCACTGAAGAATATGGCTGAACTGTATGAGATTTCCAATGGCTTCACTCGAAGGGATTGGTAGTTGTAGGATTTTGAGTTGAGCATCACATGGAAATTTTTCCTTAGTATTTCCTCGACCCCTTTAACAGTATGGTGTTTCCTATGACTCAAGAAAGAGAAAATGAAAATACGATAACAAAAGTCTTCACGCTTCATGTTCCTCAAATGAATACCAAGTCTTCAAGGTCACACCAATTTCTTCACTTTCAAAGTCTTCAGAAAGTCTTCAGAAATCCAAAGTCTTCAGTCGCAGAACTTCATTTTTAGGGGTCGACTTTCACTGTAAATATCAAACTGCTCATAGACTTATAGACCTGTGTACACTCATAAACACATTAGTCCCTTAACCTATAAGTCTTCAATACACCAAAATCACTAAGGGGCACTAGATGCACTTACACGTACACCTAGGTTATATAGGCTAAAGAGTATCGATAGTCTGACCGCACATCATTTTTTGTACACTCGGTAATCTTTAATGGTTTATTAACACTAGCTAATCCGAAGTAGATGTTTGTTATTTGTTCCCTTTTCCTTACTTATCCATAGAATAATGATCTTTATTTTTATCTGTTTAGTAGAACCATCGAGTTCAAGTCATCTTTGAGTACACGACATCATCTGAAGTACGTGCCATGATGCTTTAGTTTCCCACATGGGCTGAGATTATTCAAATAAAAAGACGGTCTCAGGCACAAGAGCATGATGTGCTTGCGCCAGTTGCTTTCACACCAAGGCCACGCGGTTGATCATCTAAGCGCACCTATGAAGTTGACCGACAAGGCAGTTGGACAGAGCTACTAATTAGTATGCCTAATAGCTATTGCTTTGTAGTTTGACCGCCTCTACCGTCAGTATGCCTGGCTTTTGCTTTCTTATTATGTTCCCGCTATTAGTACTTCCTCTCTCGTGTTCGTGCTCTTAGTATTGAACTTAATGTTGTAGTTATTAGCTTTTGTGGTCTAATGAACTAACTGAGTGTTTATAATTTCATGACGATGTTGAACTAGATAATATCATGCTTCTTACTAAATGATCATTATCTGCTTGACCATATAGTTGGGACCGGCACCCTCACGCCAAGGCGCGGTCCCGATCTAGCAATGAAAATAAACTGGGGGTAGGGGTGCTTCCCGTAGAAGCCAACTTAAAAACAAAAGGGTATATCTGTATGCCACGACCCTTCTCGTTATTTACAGAGAAAATACCACCGCTCGGCACTACCTCGCTACCCGAAAGAAAAAAAAATGAATCAATACAGTGCCCTCGCACGCCTCCTCGTCGATGGGGTTTCCCCGCCGCCGCGCCGCCCTTCCCCACCGTCCCTCCGCCGTCCTCCCGAGCCGGAGCAGGAGCTCCTCGCGCTACCTTCGCGGATCCCCTTCGTCCCTATCCCCCCCTCCTGTTCCTCCGTTCCTTCCCCTTCCTCCTCTGCAGCGCGGCGTGGAGGTCCTCCGTGGGGCCGATCCATGCGAGGAGACGAACGAGCGCGTGCTCCGATGCCGGATCTGGATCGATCTTGGCCATCCTTGCGGTCCTAGGCGTCGTGGTGGCCTGGATCAGACCATGGACACCGACGAACTCTTCTGTGGTCAGCCTCTGTACCGAGCCATGCTCACAGACCTGGCCGTGGGCATTTCAGACTTTCACTACATATATCACAAATTAAGCTGAAGACAGAGGATGTAAAAAGAACTGGATGGCTTTTTTTCATGGACTTATTTCCACGGCAGCTTCTCTAAGGCTTATTCATATCGCAGCTTATGCATAAGCTGCACCTCAAAAGAACTGACCTTAAGTGATGGTGCTCAATCTTCATGGTTGTAAGTTAATATATGAAAAGAACTAAAATATACCAAATAGTGTGGCTGTTCTCACAAATTTAAATCTATTGCTAGTTGCTTAGATTCAACTTTTAGCCATGAATGGAAAAGTAGTTTCTCAACTCCCTAATAACAGCCGACACATCAAATACCATTTAATAATGTGCACAGTAAAACACCTTCTAAATCTCGACATACTCCTTTGAGTATTTAACTGGACACAACAAATAATGTGCATTAATGGTTGTAAGTTCCTACCAGTACTATTTTTTTGAGAGAACCTATGCTTATATATATATATTGGATTACTTAACAAAGTCATTTGCATATACACACCATACTACCCACCCAGGTTTCAGAAATACCCGACACTCTAGCGAGGGAAGCAAGATCATGAGCTACACAATTGCTGCTCTCTCAACTTTGAAGCACACACATGAATCACACACTAGTAGAAAACAGGGCTTTGGTTCGGGCAGGGCAAGCCCATTAGTCCCGGTTCAGTCACGAACAGGGACCCATGGGGGCATTCGTCCCGGTTCGTGAGCCCAGGGGGCCGGCCGGGGCCTCGTGGGCATTGGTCCCGGTTCGTGGGGACCCATTTGTCCCGGTTCTTGGCACGAACCGGAACCAATGTGCCTCGCTCCTGGCCCACAACCATTGGTCCCGGTTCCAGCCACGAACCGGGACAAATGACTCGCCTATATATACCCATCGCCACGGCAGAGCACTCCACAGTGCTCTGTTTTTTCTGGCCGGCGAGGGGAGGGCATTTGGGTGCTCTAGCTCACCTCCTATGCACATGAGGTGTTTGATGAAATGTCTGTGCCACACTAGTTAATCTTTCTCCTCTCGAAACTCGACCTCCAAGCTCCATTTTCCCCGAGATTTGTCTAGGTTTAGCGGTCTGTCACGTCCCGTCCCCGTCTTCACCGCCGTCGATCTCCCGCGCCGATCTCGTCGCCGGCACCACCGTGGTGAGCCTCTTGTTCTTATCTTCTTTCTGAAAGAAAAAAGTTCTTACTTCAGATAGATACTTGTCTAATTTTCTTACTTTTATTATTCCTTGTTATTATATAGTGAGATGGTTTTGGTATCCGCCCCCGTCGGCCCTCGTCCTGTCTATGATTCGGATGTGGTATATATTATCTTTTTATAACTATTTGGTTCATTTATTGTTTATGACAATTATGCTGACCAACGTGACATAGATTTTATTTATCTAGGAGGTGGTTGAACCGAAAATTCCAACCGACCCTATTGTCGAGAGGTTAAATTTAGTTGAAGAAGAAAACAATTACATGAAGGAAAAAATAAAAAAATTGAGGAGAAGAAGATGATATTGGAGTTGCATGTTGCGGATGTCGTCGATGATCACAAGATCAAGATGGATGCAATGCGGTTGAAGATTAGAAAGATTAGAAAATATGCCATTCATACCGAGGCTTGGTATCATTATGCAGTTGGATCAATTGTTACCTTGGTTGCGATTATGATCGCATTTGTTGTTGCATTGAAATGTTTTAGATAATTTCAATGTATGGTTTAATTAGATGCTCTGGAGAGCTATATGTTGTTCAATGAGAACTATTTATGTACTTTGGTTTGAATGTGATGATGAACTTCTATTAATTTGGTCACTTATCTATTCATCAGAGCTATATGTTGCCTTCAATTCAGGGTCTTATAGCTCAAAATAATCAGTAAATGCATGAAAAATAACAAATGAAGTCAGAAAGAGTTGAAAATTGATGATGTGGCTTTCAATTGTGAATTTTGAACACAGAAAAACTCTGGAGTTCAAATAAGTTCAAAAAAATGAAATCCCTTTATAACAGACGAGTTTCCGTATGAAACCCTGATACTTCGAAAGAGATTGTCCGTTTTGTACACGAAGTGCATCCAGTTTTTGCCGTAACCCTCTCTACTTTCTTGCACATGCTATGTGGGTGAAATGATGATACCATGCCAACTTTCAACCTTTTCAGAGTTCATTTGAAATGCTTTTCAATTTCAGGGTCTTATAGCTCAAAATAATCAGTAAATGCATGAAAAATAACAAATGAAGCCAGAAAGAGTTGAAAATTGATGATGTGGCTTTGAATGGTGCATTTTGAACACAGAAAAACTCTGGAGTTCAAATAAGTTCTAAAAAATGAAATTTCTTCGTAACAGACGAGTTTCCGTGTGAAACCCTGATACTTCGAAACAGATTGTCCGTTTTGTACATGAAGTGCATCCAGTTTTTGCCGTAACCCTCTACTTTCTTGCACATGCTATGTGGGTGAAATGATGATACCATGCAAAAAGAAAATTAACTAAAAAACTTCTATAAAACTCTAATAGCAAAAGGAATGAACTAAAAAGCTTTTATAAACCTCTAGTATTTTTTAAACTAAAATTATTAAAAATTCATGCCACTGAAGTTATCTTTAATAAATAAGTAGAAAAAAATAAAATAAATTAAAATTTAAAAAAATAAATAAGTAGAAACAAAATAAAATAAACTTTAATAAAATGAATAAGTGGAAACAAAATAAACTTTAATAAAGTAAAATAAATAAACATTAATAAAATAAATATAAATAGCAACAGTAAGTTTTTTGTTGTAAGTAGAAACAAAATAAAATAAATAAAACAACAAAAAAAAAGTGCCACCAACTGGGCCACGACAGCCTGAATACGACTAGAAACCCAACCATGGGCCAGGATTCAGGCCCGCAAGAGACCCAGTAGGCCCACAAGCACATCGTGACAAATTAGGCCCGCAAGCCTGCAGTTGAGAGGAGCTCGAGAGGGTTGGCGCAGCAGCGCTTATAAACCACCCTCGAGCTCTCTCAGCTAGCGAGGTGCGCCTATAGTTTTGGCCGTGACGCGGGCAGCACAGGGCCTTTGGTCCTGGTTGGTGCCACCAACCGGAACTAAAGGGGGGCATTGGTCCCGGTTCGTAGTACCAACCGAGACCAATGCCTCCCCTTTAGTCCAGGTTGGTGCCACCAACCGGGACCAAAGGCCGACGCTTCTCGCCCTTTGGGCTGCCGAAAACTGACCTTTGATCACGGTTGGTGGCACCAACCGGGACTAAAGGGTGCATTGGTACCGGTTGGTGCTACGACCCGGGACCAATGCCCTGGGTATATAAGCAGGACTTGTGAAAATTTTCACTTCTCATCTCGCAGTTGCCGCCCCGACGACACCGACGACATTGACGCCGCCAGGCTGTCACCCCCGTCCGCCGTCTCCGTCGTCGCCGTCGCCCCTGCACCGGCCTCGCCGCACCCTGCCCCGACCTCGACGCGCCCTGCCCCGACCTCGCCGTCGCGCACGCCAAGCGCCCTGCCCCGACCTCGGCGCCGCTCACCTGCAGTGTGAGCCCGCGCCATTCCCCTCCTCTCCCCCTTCCCTCCCACGCCCCAACACCGCCGCGTGCCCGCCCCGGCGCCGACGACGAAGCAGGCCCCCTGTTCATATGCAAAAGTTAGGATTTTTGGTGATATTATTGTAGAATATGATGATGATATTGTAGAATATGCAAATGTCTGTATGTTCATATGCAAAGAATTTTTATTTTGTTCATAGAATTTTTTTTTTCATAGAATTTTTATTGTAATTTTGTTCATAGGATTTTTTATTGTAATTTTGTTCATAGGATTTTTTTCTGTTGTAATTTTGTTCATAGAATTTTTATTATTTTTTTCTGTTGTAATTTTGTTCATAAAGTTTTAGGATAAAAAAAGAAGAAGAAGAAATAAAAATTCTATGAAAAAATAGAAGTAGAAGAAATAAAAAGGGAGGAGGAGAAGTTTCGTTTAGTTTTAGGATTATTTTAGTTTATGTTTAGTTTAGGAAGAAGGAAAAGAAAAAGATGAAGAAGAGGAGAAATAAATAAGAAGAGGACAGAAGGAAAAAAAAGAGGAGAGGAAGAAGCTATTCCTTTCTTCTTCTCCTCTTTTTTTATATTCTTTTTTTCTTCTTCTTCCTTTTCTTATTTTTTATACGGTATGTCGTTGTCGATATAACCCCCTCTCAACCGTGATAACTTATACCACGGGAGCACCCCCCGGCCCTCTCGCTCGACCAAAACTCTCGAGGACACCCAAACCCTAGAAGAAAAATGATGTCGGTCTCCTACCCCCTCCCGCCGCGCCCCTACCCGACAAACTCTCTCGAGGCCACCCAAATTTACCAAGTTAAAAGAGCGTTGTCGTCGAGGCCACCCCAAACCCTTGAAGCGTTGCCGATCGAGGCCACCCCAAACGTTTGCCAATAATATATCCATCTGTCATGTTTGAATAATAATTGCCATGTTGTAAATATTTGCAGAAACTATGGACCCCCGAGACGAAGCAACAGAAGCGGTGTTGGGGGACATAATCGCACACGGAAGTGATGCCGTCTTCTCGTTTCTCAACGACACCGATGGTCTGGAAGAACAGGGTGAAGAAGCAGACTACGTTGATCGAACAATGGAGGAGGAAGGACATGATCATGATGGCTCCGGTGACCCAATGCCGGCGCAAGAAGAACACCGTGATGACGGCTCCGATGACCGAACCGAGTCCGGCCAGGTATATATATTAGTTAAGCCTGTGCTGACGAGCTAATTGATGCATTCATTGTTTTGGTATATGTACACATATTAATTAACTCTCGTCTTTCTTCTTTTTTCTAGCCCTCCGGATCGAGCAAAACTTCGGTAAAGAGACGAGGCCCGAAGAAAAAGTTGCGCTCGGATGAAAGGTTTGAGATCATAGAAATCGCGCGCGATGGCATGCCGATTGAACCCATCCGGACAAAGGAAGCATTTGCTACTCAGTGCGGGGTTCTTGTTAGGGACATGTAACGCCCAGATAATTAGGCTACAGTAAAACTCTCCTAATGATGCCATGTCATCTCTTATTACTATTGCTAATCTCTCGTTAGTTCAAAACCCGTTCAAAAGTCAAATTCAAAATATGTCAAACAACAAAAGATTTCAAGAGTTGAAACAAAAATGTTCCGACAGTGCCAAATATGGCATAGGTAATTATGGTGTAGAAGACACAATTTTATAAAATACTTAAGTGCCCTAAATTAAATAAAACAGAAAAGGAAAAGAAATAAACGAAAAGAAAATAAGCAGAAGACAAAAGAAAAAAGAAAAAAAGAGAAAAGGACCCCCCACTGGACCAGACGGCCCAGCTCATAGCCAGGCCGGCCCACCTGGCCCATCCGACCGACCCAGACGGTTCCCCCGGTCGCTCTCTACCCTTCCCTGTTCCCCCGACCAGGTTCGGAACAGGGGCGCGTCCCCGCCCGACAGCCTCGCCGGCACCGACGCCGGGAGGAGATAAGGCCGCCACGCCCTCGCCTCCTCGCTCCCATCTCCCACTCGCCCCCGCTCTCCCTCTCGGTCCCTGCGTCTCCCTCTGCCCTCAGATCCACCTCGCCGCTCCTCGCTCTCCGCCATGGCCGAACGCCTTCCTCGCCGCCGCTCACAGTAGACGTGACCACCATCGTCCGTTCGTCGCCCCAACAAGTCCTACCGCTCCGCCGTGGTCCTCTGCTTCCACTACGCGGATGGATCGAGCCCCGGACCCCCTTGCATCGCCGCATTCTTCTTCTTCTCCGGCTCGGCCACTGCGTCGTCCTCGCCTTCGATCTACGCCGCCGGTCCTTCTCGAGCCCTCTGCCTAGACCCCACGCTCCCCCGGTGAGCCTCTGCGCTGGATGCGCCCTCCCCTGCCTCCTCTGATCACCGGTAGTGCCCGTTCCACGCTCACCCGAACGCGCCGCCACCTGGCCTCGTCGCCGGCATGGCCACAGTGACCATTTGGTCCCGTGCGTGCCACCGTTCCGCTTCTCGCGTCGAGTAGGCACCGTAGGAACCTCGCGCAGCTCGCTTTGCGCCCCGTAGCACCGTTCCCGTACCTCGCCTGGAGAACCTCACCGCCGATGAGCTCGATGCGCCCAGCTCCAGCCACCGCAGCCTCCGCCACCATCACAGATCGCTCCGCCGTCGTCTTGCCGTTCGAACGAGCCCGGCCGCGCCCAAAATGGTGCGGTGTGGATGAATCCCGCAGCTCTCCCGATCGCTCCGCCGTTGGAATGGTCGCCGGGGTTAGCTCCGACGCGTCTCCGGCGGCTGCCGAGCTGGCACCCACGTGGCACCGCCTCGTGCCACTGACTGGTGGGCCCAGGGCCCCCCTTTGACCAGCTGACTTGGGTCAATGCTGACGTGGCCGCCCCTGTGTCTA
Organism: Triticum aestivum; assembly: GCF_018294505.1. NCBI lineage: Eukaryota > Viridiplantae > Streptophyta > Magnoliopsida > Poales > Poaceae > Triticum > Triticum aestivum. Next base: position 27,413,294 of record NC_057796.1, on the reverse strand, counting down.
TGACATGCGGGCCCCACCCATAAACGAATAAAATAAATAGATAAATTGCTAATTAATTAAATTAATTAATTAAGACCTTAATCTCTCACTGACTACTGGGCCCCACTCGCTAATTAGGTTAGTTAGGTTAAAATAACTCTGTTAGTTAGCACCATCACTGACATGTGGGTCCCAATGGACCCACCTAACTGGTTTGACTGGTCAACCGATAAATGTTGGATTGAAATAAATAATTAAAATCAGAAAATGATTAAATCTTTAGAAAATCATATAAAATAATCCGTAACTCGGATGAAAATACTTTCTACATGAAAGTTGCTCAGAACGACGAGACGATTCCGGATACGCGGCCTGTTCGTCCGCCACACATCCCTAGCATAGCAAACACGCAACATTCCCCCTCTGTACCATTTGTCCGAAAACGCGAAACACCGGGGATACTTTCCCGGATGTTTCCCTCCTTCGCCAGTATCGCCTTGTACTGCGTTAGGTCACCCCTCGCACTGCGTATTGCCATGTTATGCTTTGTGATGCTTTGATTGCTCTGTTATTTATTGTGTTCCCCCTCCGTTACTTCTTTCCGGTAGACCCCGAGACCGCTGTTGGTACCCCTGTGATCGACTACATCGACGACGAACCCTTCTCTTGCCAGAGCTTCCAGTCAAGCCCCCCCTTGAGCACCAGAAATCGCCTATTCCTTCTCTATACTGCTTGCATTAGAGTAGCGTAGCATGTTACTGCTTTCGGTTACTCCTATTCTGCTGCATAGCCTGTCATTGTTGCTACAGTGGTTACCCTTACCTGCAATCCTAAATGCTTAGTATAGGATGCTAGTGTTCCATCAGTGGCCCTACACTCTTGTCCGTCTGCCATGCTATACTACTGGGCCGTGATCACTTCGGAAGGTGATCACGGGCATATGCTATATACTTTATACTGTTACATTACTTATGATACTGTTCGGAGATGGGGGCTGAAGGGGCAGGTGGCTCCATCCCGGTAGAGGTGGGCCTGGGTTCCTGACGGCCCCGACTGTTACTTTGTGGCGGAGCGACAGGGCAGGTTGAGACCACCTAGGAGAGAGGTGGGCCTGGCCCTGGTCGGCGTTCGCGAATACTTAACACGCTTAACAAGATCTTGGTATTTGATCTGAGTCTGGCCACTGGCCTATACGCACTAACCAACTACGCGGGAACAGTTATGGGCACTCGCCGTCGTGGTATCAGCCGAAGCTCTTTTTGACGTCAACGACTGAGCGGCGCGCGCCGCATTGGACCGTAAGCTCGCACTTGTATTAAGGGGGCTAGGTCTGCTTTCGGCCGCGTACGCAACGTGCAGGTGTGCAATGGGCGATGGGCCCAGACCCCTGCGTGCATAGGATTTAGACCGGCGTGCTGACCTCTCTGTTGAGCCTAGGTGGGGCTGCGACGTGTTGATCTTCCGAGGTCGGGCATGACCCAGGAAAGTGTGTCCGGCCAAATGGGATCGAGCGTGTTGGGAAATGTGGTGCACCCCTGTAGGGAAGTTTATCTATTCGAATAGCCGCGATCATCGGTAACAGGACGACTTGGAGTTGTACCTTGACCTTATGACAACTAGAAGCAGATACTTAATAAAACACACCCTTCCAAGTGCCAGATACAACCCGGTGATCGCTCTCTAACAGGGCGACGAGGAGGGGATCGCCGGGTAGGATTTATGCTATGCGATGCTACTTGGTGAATTTACCATCTACTCTCTTCTACATGCTGCAAGATGGAGGCTGCCAGAAGCGTAGTCTTCCACAGGACTAGCTGTCCCCCTCTTATTCTGGCATTCTGCAGTTCAGTCCACCGATATTGCCCCTTTACACAGATACCCATGCATATGTAGTGTAGATCCTTGATTGCGAGTACTTTGGATGAGTACTCATGGTTGCTTTTCTCCCTCTTTCCCCCCTTTCCATTCTACTTGGTTGTCGCAACCAGATGCTGGAGCCCAGGAGCCAGACGCCACCGTCGACGACGACTCCTACTACAACGGAGGTGCCTACTACTACATGCAAGCCGCTGACGACGACCAGTAGTAGTTTAGGAGGATCCCAGGCAGGAGGCATGCGCCTCTTTCGATCTGTATCCCAGTTTGTGCTAGCCTTCTTAACGCAAACTTGTTTAACTTATGTCTGTACTTAGATATTGTTGCTTCCGCTGACTCATCTATGATCGAGCACTTGTATTCGAGCCCTCGAGGCCCCTGGCTTGTAATATGATGCTTGTATGACTTATTTTATTTTTAGAGTTGTGTTGTGATATCTTCCCGTGGGTCCCTGATCTTGATCGTACACATTTGCGTGTATGATTAGTGTACAATTGAATCGGGGGCGTCACAGGACAAGATCCCGATCAGCATCCACCAATGGTTAAAGCCGGCTAAAGAAGACCCTGAGGTGTCTTATGTCTCCGATATGCAGAAAGATGATCTTTGGACCGCGCTGAAGGCAAATTTCACCCTACCGCCAAAGGAGGATCCGGAGAAGCCAGATAAAGAGCAATTAATCGAGTCTCATGCTCTTAAGAAGATGGCAGAACTATTCAGGAGGTGGAAGAATGAGCTGAAAAAACTTGTCGACAATGAAGAGACACCAGAATTCATCGGCCGGTATGAGAAGATCAGAGATCACCGGCCCGCATTTGTGGCCCACAAGACACCGGACAAGAGTAAGAAGATGTCAGTGACAAACAAGAAGAATGCTGCGAAGAAGAAGTTTCACCATCGCACGGGGTCAGGTGGCTACCTCAAAGCCCGGCCATTGTGGGCCAAGGCTGAGAATGACCTGCTTGATAAAGGGGTCGAACCAGAGACATTGAGGTGGCCAGACCATTGCCGGACTTGGTTCTTCGGGGTTGGCGGAACCTTGGACCCTGTATCAGGGAAGTGCGTTTGGACGGACGAGCAAATGAGAATACTAGTCGCGAGGCTTCAGGAGTATATCGATGCAGCCCAGCAAGGGACGTTCGTTCCAGACAGAGAGAACGACGAGCTCACAATGGCCCTCGGGAATCTTGAGCACCCTGGACGGACACGAGGCACGCCAGGCTCTGTTCCGTGGAAGGTTGGGTTTCCGGACGCAGACGGTGACAAATGCCAGGAGAGGAGGAAGAAAGTGGAGCATACCCAACTGCAGGCACTGCACGCAAGGGTACAAGCGACAGAGGAATGAGAAGCAAATCGCAGCAAATGACCTGCCGAAGCTTCCCCTGAAGCTACCCCGCCATCTTAGCGGAGAAGCAGTGTGGCTTCCACCGAGCAGCTTCAGCTGGAGCCTGTCTTCACGGCTCCTGCTAGCTACCCCGTGGATGCTATCACGGAGTCTCAACATTGCCACCTTATGACGCAATGGATGAAATTCAAAGTCAAGGCGGTTGTTGGCTCTGTTTTATGTACTGAACCTGGCGCAACCAACCACTGTCGGCCGATTCCAGATGGATATGCTAGGGTGGTGGTGTTGGGGAACGTAGTAATTTCAAAAAATTTCCTACGAAGGACCGTCATGATCACCATCGTCACCGGCGCGACACCTTGATCTCCATCGTAGCATCGTTGTCGTCTCGCCAACTATTGCTTCTACGACTATAGCTACCGCTTAGTGATAAAGTAAAGCATTAGAGGGCGATTGCATTGCATACAATAAACCGACAACCACATGGCTCCTGCCAGTTGCCGATAACTCGGTTACAAAACATGATCATCTCATACAATAAAATTTAGCATCATGCTTTGACCATATCACATCACAACATGCCCTGCAAAAACAAGTTAGACGTCCTCTACTTTGTTGTTGCAAGTTTTACATGACTGCTACGGGCTGAGAAAGAACCGTTCTTACCTACGCATCAAAACCACAACGATAGTTTGTCAAGTTAGTGTTGTTTTAACCTTGTCAAGGACCGGGCGTAGCCACACTCGGTTCAACTAAAGTTGGAGAAACTGACACCCACCAGCCACCTATGTGCAAAGCACGTCGGTAGAACCAGTCTCGCGTAAGCGTACGCGTAATGTCGGTCCGGGCCGCTTCATCCAACAATACCGCCGAACCAAAGTATGACATGCTGGTAAGCAGTATGACTTATATCGCCCACAACTCACTTGTGTTCTACTCGTGCATATGACATCTACGCATAAAACCAGGCTCGGATGCCACTGTTGGGGAACGTAGTAATTTCAAAAAAATTCCTACGCACACGCAAGATCATGGTGATGCATAGCAACGAGAGGGGAGAGTGTTGTCCACGTACCCTCGTAGACCGAAAGCGGAAGCGTTAGGACAACGCGGTTGATGTAGTCGTACGTCTTCACGATCTGACCGATCAAGTACCGAACGCACGGCACCTCCGAGTTCAGCACACGTTGAGCCCGATGACGTCCCTCGAACTCTGATCCAGCCGACTGTTGAGGGAGAGTTTCGTCAGCACGACGGCGTGGTGACGATGATGATGTTCTACCGACGCAGGGCTTCGCCTAAGCACCGCTACAGTATTATCAAGGTGGACTATGGTGGAGGGGGGCACCGCACATGGCTAACTGATCAACTGATCAATTGTTGACTCTTTAGGGTGCCCCCTGCCCCCGTATATAAAGGAGCAAGGGGGGAGGTGCGGCCGGCCAGGAGGGGGCGCGCCAGGAGGAGTCCTACTCCCGGTACTCCCACCGGGAGTAGGACTCCCTCCCTTTTCCTTGTTGGATTAGGAGTGGAGGGGGAAAGAGGTGGAGGAGAAAAAGGAAGGGGGGGCGCCGCCCCCTCTCCTTGTCCTATTCGGACTAGGGGGGAGGGGCGCGCGGCCCTTGCCCTGGCCGCCTCTCTTCTTCTCCACTAAGGCCCACTATGGCCCATTAACCCCCGGGGGGTTCCAGTAACCCCTGCGGTACTCCGGTAAAATCTCGATTTCACCCGGAACACTTCCATATCCAAATATAGGCTTCCAATATATCAATCTTCAAGTCTCGACCATTTCGAGACTCCTGGTTATGTCCGTGATCACATCCGGGACTCCGAACAACCTTCGGTACATCAAAACATATAAACTCATAATATAACTTTCATCGAAACGTTAAGCGTGCGGACCCTACGGGTTCAAGAGCTATGCAGACATGACCGAGACACGTCTCCGGTCAATAACCAATAGCAGAACCTGGATGCTTATATTGGCTCCCACATATTCTACGAAGATCTTTATTGGTCAGACCGCATAACAACATACGTTGTTCCCTTTGTCATCGGTATGTTACTTACCCGAGATTCGATCGTCGGTATCTCAATACCTAGTTCAATCTCGTTACCGGCAAGTCTATTTACTCGTTCCGTAATACATCATCCCGCAACTAACTCATTAGTGGCAATGCTTGCAAGGCTTAAGTGATGTGCATTACCGAGAGGGCCCAGAGATACCTCTCCGACAATCGGAGTGTCAAATCCTAATCTCGAACTACACCAACCCAACAAGTACCTTCGGAGACACCTGTAGAGCACCTTTATAATCACCCAGTTATGTTGTGACATTTGGTAGCACACAAAGTGTTCCTCCGGTAAATGGGAGTTGCATAATCTCATAGTCATAGGAACATGTATAAGTCATGAAGAAAGCAACAACAACATACTAAACGATCAAGTGCTAAGCTAACGGAATGGGTCAAGTCAATCACATCATTCTCCTAATGATGTGCCCCATTAATCAAATGACAACTCATGTCTATGGCTAGGAAACATAACCATCTTTGATCAACGAACTAGTCAAGTAGAGGCGTAATAGTGACACTCTGTTTGTCTATGTTCTCACACATGTATTATGTTTCCGGTTAATACAATTCTAGCATGAATAATAAACATTTATCATGAAATAAGGAAATAAATAATAACTTTATTACTGCCTCTAGGGCATATTTCCTTCAGTCTCCCACTTACACTAGAGTCAATAATCTTGTTCACATCGCCATGTGATTTAACACCAATAATTCACATCACCATGTGATTAACACCCATAGTTCACATCGTCATGTGACCAACACCCAAAGGGTTTACTAGAGTCAATAATCTAGTTCACATCGCTATGTGATTAACACCCAAAGAGTACTAAGGTGTGATCATGTTTTGCTTGTGAGACAATTTTAGTCAACGGGTCTGTCACATTCAGATCCGTAAGTATTTTGCAAATTCTATGTCTACAATGCTCTGCACGGAGCTACTCTAGCTAATAGCTCCCACTTTCAATATGTATCCAGATTGAGACTTAGAGTCATCTGGATCAGTGTCAAAAATGTGCATCGACGTAACCCTTTACGATGAACCTTTTGTCACCTCCATAATCGAGAAACATATCCTTATTCCACTAAGGATAATTCTGACTGCTGTCCAGTGATCTACTCCTAGATCACTATTGTACTCCCTTGCCAAACTCAGTGGTAGGGTATACAATAGATCTGGTACACAACATGGCATACTTTGTAGAACCTATGGCTGAGGCATAGGGAATGAGTCTTACTCAATTTCACACCTTGTAACACAGGCAAGAACTCTTTCTTTGACTGTTCCATTTTGAACTACTTCAAAATCTTGTCAAGGTATGCACTCATTGAAAAAACTTATCAAGCGTCTTGATCTATCTCTATAGATCTTGATGCTCAATATGTAAGCAGCTTCACCGAGGTCTTTCTTTGAAAAAACTCCTTTCAAACACTCCTATATGCTTTGCAGAATAATTCTACATTATTTCCGATCAACAATATGTCATTCACATATAGTTATCAGAAATGTTGTAGTGCTCCCACTCACTTTGTTGTAAATACAGGCTTCACCGCAAGTTTGTATAAAACTATATGCTTTGATCAACTCATCAAAGCGTATATTCCAACTCCGTGATGCTTGCACCAGTCCATAGATGGATTGCTGGAGCTTGCACATTTTGTTAACACCTTTGGGATCGACAAAACCTTCTGGTTGCATCATATACAACTCTTCTTTAATAAATTCATTAAGGAATGCAGTTTTGTTTATCCATTTGCCAGATTTCATAAAAATGTGGCAATTGCTAACATGATTCGGACAGACTTAAGCATAGATACGAGTGAGAAACTCTCATCGTAGTCAACACCTTGAACTTGTCGAAAACCTTTTGGCACAATTCTAGCTTTGTAGATAGTAACACTACTATCAGCGTCCGTCTTCCTCTTGAAGATGCATTTAATCTCAATGGCTCGCCGATCATTTGGGCAAGTCAATCAAAGTCCATACTTCGTTCTCATACATGGATCCCATCTCAGATTTCATGGCCTCAAACCATTTCGCGGAATCTGGGCTCATCATCGCTTCCTCATAGTTCGTAGGTTCGTCATGGTCAAGTAACATGACCTCTAGAATAGGATTACCGTACCACTCTGGTGCGGATCTCACTCTGGTTGACCTACGAGGCTCGGTAGTAACTTAATCGTAAGTTAAATGATCATCATCATTAGCTTCCTCACTAATTGGTGTGGGAGTCACAGGAACAGATTTCTATGATGAACTACTTTCCAATAAGGGAGCAGGTACACTTAACTCATCAAGTTCTACTTTCCTCCCACCCACTTCTTTCGAGAGAAACTCCTTCTCTAGAAAGCATCCATTCTTAGCAACGAATATCTTGCCTTCGGATCTGTGATAGAAGGTGTACCCAACAGTAACTTTTGGGTATCCTATGAAGACGAATTTCTCCGATTTGGGTTCAAGCTTATCATGTTGAAACTTTTTCACATAAGCATCGCAACCCCAAACTTTAGGAAACGACAACTTTGGTTTCTTGCCAAACCACAGTTCATCAGGTGTCATCTCAACGGATTTAGATGGTGCCCTTTTTAACGTGAATGCAGCTGTCTCTAATGCATAACCCCAAAACGATAGTGGTAGATTGGTAAGAAACATCATAGATCGCACCATATCTAATAAAGTACGGTTATGACGTCCGGACACACCATTATGCTGTGTTGTTCTAGGTGGCGTGAGTTGCGAAACTATTCCGCATTGTTTCAAATGAAGACCAAACTCAAATATTCTCCTCCACGATCAGATCATAGAAACTTTATTTTCTTGTTACGATGATTTTCTACTTCACTCTGAAATTATATGAACTTTTCAAATGTTTCAGACTTTATGTTTCATCAAGTAGATATACCCATATCTGCTCAAATCATCTGTGAAGGTCTAAAAAATAACGATATCCGCCACGAGCTTCAACATTCATCAGACCATATACATCAGTATGTATGATTTCCAACAAATCTGTTGCTCTCTCCATTGTTCCGGAGAACGGCGTTTTAGTCATCTTGCCCAAGAGGCATGGTTCGCAAGCATCAAGTGATTCGTAATCAAGTGATTCCAAAAGCCCATCAGCATGGAGTTTCTTCATGAGCTTTACACCAATCTGACCTAAACGGCAGTGCCACAAATAAGTTGCACTATCATTATTAACTTTGCATCTTTTGGCTTCAATATTATGAATATGTGTATCACTTTGATCGAGATCCAACGAACCATTTTCATTGGGTGTGTAACCATATAAGGTTTTATTCATGTAAATAGAACAACAATTATTCTCTAACTTAAATGAATAACCGTATTGCAATAAACATGATCAAATCATATTCATGCTCAACGCAAACACCAAATAACACTTATTTAGGTTCATCACTAATCCCGAAAGTATAGGGAGTGTGCGATGATGATCATATCAATCTTGGAACTACTTCCAACAAACATCGTCACTTCACCCTTAACTAGTTTCTGTTCATTCTACAACTCCCGTTTCGAGTTACTACTCTTAGCAACTGAACCAGTATCAAATACCAAGGGGTTGCTACGAACACTAGTAAAATACACATCAATAATCTGTATATCAAATATACCTTTGTTCACTTTGCCATCCTTCTTATCCGCCAAATACTTGGCGTAGTTCCGCTTCCAGTGACCAGTTCCTTTGCAGCAGAAGCACTTAGTCTCAGGCTTAGGTCCAGACTTGGGCTTCTTCACTTGAGCAGGAACTTGCTTGCCGTTCTTCTTGAAGTTCCCCTTCTTCCCTTTGCCCCTTTTCCTGAAACTAGTGGTCTTGTCTACAATCAACACTTCATGTTTTTCTTGATTTCTATCTTCGCCGATTTTAGCATTGCGAAGAGCTTGGGAATTGTTTTCGTCATCCCTTGCATACTATAGTTCATCACGAAGTTCTACTAACTTGGTGATGGTGACTAGAGAATTCTGTCAATCACTATTTTATCTGGAAGATAAACTCCCACTTGATTCAAGCGATTGTAGTATCCAGACAATCTGAGCACATGCTCACTGCTTGAGCTATTCTCCTCCATCTTTTAGCTATAGAACTTGTTGGAGACTTCATAACTCTCAACTCGGGTATTTGCTTGAAATATTAACTTCAACTCCTGGAACATCTCATATGGTCCATGATGTTCAAAACGTCTTTGAAGTCCCGATTCTAAGCCGTTAAGCATGGTGCACTAAACTATCAAGTAGTCATCATATTGAGCTAGCCAAACGTTCATAACGTCTGCATTTGCTCCTGCAATAGGTCTGTCACCTAGCGGTGCATCAAGGACATAATTCTTCTGTGCAGCAATGAGGATAATCCGCAGATCACGGATCCAATCCGCATCATTGCTACTAACATCTTTCAACATAGTTTTTCTCTAGGAACATATCAAAATAAACATAGGGAAGCAACAACGCGAGCTAATGATCTAAAACATAATTTGCAAAATACTATCAGGACTAAGTTCATGATAAATTTAAGTTCAATTTAATCATATTACTTAAGAACTCCCACTTAGATAGACATCCCTCTAATCCTATAAGTGATCACGTGCTCCATATCAACTAAACCATAACCGATCATCACGTGAAATGGAGTAGCTTTCAATGGTGAACATCATTATGTTGATCATATCTACTATATGATTGACGCTCGACCTTTCGGTCTCAGTGTTCCGAGGCCATATCTGCATATGCTAGGCTCGTCAAGTTTAACCTGAGTATTCTGCGTGTGCAAAACTGGCTTGCACCCATTGTAGATGGACGTAGAGCTTATCACACCCGACCATCACGTGGTGTCTGGGCACGACGAACTTTGGCAACGATGCATACTCAGGGAGAACACTTTTATCTTGAAATTTAGTGAGAGATCATCTTATAATGCTACCGTCAATCAAAGCAAGATAAGATGCATAAAAGATAAACATCACATGCAATCAATATAAGTGATATGATATGGCCATCATCATCTTGTGCTTGTGATCTCCATCTCCGAAGCACCGTCATGATCACCATCGTCACCGGCGCGACACCTTGATCTCCATCGTAGCATCGTTGTCGTCTCGCCAATCTATTGCTTCTACGACTATCGCTACCGCTTAGTGATAAAGTAAAGCATTAGAGGGCGATTGCGTTGCATACAATAAAGCGACAACCATATGGCTCCTGCCAGTTGCCGATAACTCGGTTACAAAACATGATCATCTCATACAATAAAATTTAGCATCATGCTTTGACCATATCACATCACAACATGCCCTGCAAAAACAAGTTAGACGTCCTCTACTTTGTTGTTGCAAGTTTTACGTGGCTGCTACGGGCTGAGCAAGAACCGTTCTTACCTACGCATCAAAACCACAACGATAGTTTGTCAAGTTAGTGCTGTTTTAACCTTCTCAAGGACCGGGCGTAGCCACACTCGGTTCAACTAAAGTTGGAGAAACTGACACCCGTCAGCCACCTGTTTGCAAAGCACGTCGGTAGAACCAGTCTCGCATCAGCGTACGCGTAATGTCAGTCCGGGCCGCTTCAAACAACAATACCGCTGAACCAAAGTATGACATGCTGGTAAGCAGTATGACTTATATCGCCCACAACTCACTTGTGTTCTACTCGTGCATATGACATCTACGCATAAAACCAGGCTCGGATGCCACTGTTGGGGAACTTAGTAATTTCAAAAAAATTCCTACACACACGCAAGATCATGGTGATGCATAGCAACGAGAGGGGAGAGTGTTGTCCACGTACCCTCGTAGACCGAAAGCGGAAGCGTTAGCACAACGCGGTTGATGTAGTCGTACGTCTTCATGATCCGACCGATCAAGTACCGAACGCACGGCACCTCCGAGTTCAGCACACGTTGAGCCCGATGACGTCCCTCGAACTCCGATCCAGCCGAGTGTGAGGGAGAGTTTCGTCAGCACGACGGCGTGGTGACGATGATGATGTTCTACCGACGCAGGGCTTCGCCTAAGCACCGCTACAGTATTATCGAGGTGGACTATGGTGGAGGGGGGCACCGCACACGGCTAAAAGATCAACTGATCAATTGTTGACTCTTTAGGGTGCCCCCTGCCCCCGTATATAAAGGAGCAAGGGGGAGGGGCGGCCGGCCAGGAGGGGGCGCGCCAGGAGGAGTCCTACTCCCACCGGGAGTAGGACTCCCTTTTCCTTGTTGGATTAGGAGTGGAGGGGGAAAGAGGTGGAGGAGAAGAAGGAAGGGGGGGCGCCGCCCCCTCTCCTTGTCCTATTCGGACTAGGGGGGAGGGGCGCGCGGCCCTTGCCCTGGCCGCCTCTCCTCTTCTCCACTAAGGCCCAATATGGCCCATTAACCCGCGGGGGGTTCCGGTAACCCCTCCGGTACTCCGGTAAAATCCCGATTTCACCCGGAACACTTCCGATATCCAAATATAGGCTTCCAATATATCAATCTTCATGTCTTGACCATTTCGAGACTCCTCGTTCACATACGGGACTCCGAACAACCTTCGGTACATCAAAACATATAAACTCATAATATAACTGTCATCGAAACGTTAAGCGTGCGGACCCTACGGGTTCGAGAACTATGCAGACATGACCGAGACACGTCTCTGGTCAATAACCAACAGCGGAACCTGGATGCTCATATTGGCTCCCACGTATTCTACGAAGATCTTTATCGGTCAGACCGCATAACAACATACGTTGTTCCCTTTGTCATCGGTATGTTACTTACCCGAGATTCGATCGTCGGTATCTCAATACCTACTTCAATATCGTTACCGGCAAATCTCTTTACTCGTTCCGTAATACATCATCCCGCAACTAACTCATTAGTTGCAATGCTTGCAAGGCTTAAGTGATGTGCATTACCGAGAGGGCCCAGAGATACCTCTCCGACAATCGTAGTGACAAATCCTAATCACGAAATACGCCAACCCAACAAGTACCTTCGGAGACACCTGTAGAGCACCTTTATAATCACCCAGTTACATTGTGACGTTTGGTAGCACACAAAGTGTTCCTCCGGTAAACGGGAGTTGCATAATCTCATAGTCATAGGAACATGTATAAGTCATGAAGAAAGCAACAGCAACATACTAAACGATCAAGTGCTAAGCTAACGGAATGGGTCAAGTCAATCACATCATTCTCCTAATGATGTGACCCCGTTAATCAAATGACAACTCATGTCTATGGCTAGGAAACATAACCATCTTTGATCAATGAGCTAGTCAAGTAGAGGCATACTAGTGACTCTCTGTTTGTCTATGTACTCACACATGTAGTATGTTTTCGGTTAATACAATTCGAGCATGAATAATAAACATTTATCATGAAATAAGGAAATAAATAATAACGTTATTATTGCCTCTAGGGCATATTTCCTTCAGATGGTGGATGAAATAACGGACGGATTTGAGGACCTCGAGCTTGACCACCCTACCGGTGAAGGGGAGACTCGGCTGGGTTCTTCTCTGAAGACTCCATGCCTATGACGGAAGGAGCTCATCAACCTTCCGAACTGGACGCCTCCGCCTCATCCTCCTCCTCCGGCTAGTCAGGGCACTCCGCCTCCTCCGGCGAGTGATCAGGGCACTCAGCCTCCTTCTCCGGCGGGTGGCAGCACTCCGCCTCCTTCTCCGCCTGTGCCGGCGCGCCCGAGCAGCCATCAGCCTCCTCCTTCTCCGCCTCGTCGGCAAGGGCGAAAGAGACCCGCCGCCGCTCCGGCTGCTCCGCTACGTCGTAGTCCTTCTCCTCCGCCTCGTAAGCAAGCACGAAAGAAGACAGCCGCAGCCGCTCCGTCTGCTCCGGTGTCTAGCAGTACAGCCAGAGGCGAGAGGCAATACAGATTCGGTCCTTCACTGAAGACTCCAGAGAAGTTACCATACGAGAGTACCGAGGAGGAAACCAGGAAGATCGTGCGAGCCGAAGTGACGAACTTCTTTGAAGGGGTGAAAGCAAAGAAACATCCACCTCCGGAGGATAAGATAGATCCGGAGAAAGCGAAGCGCACTTTGGATGCCCTGAAGAAACAACCAAAGTCTCCGCTGAAAGGTAACTATGTGCGCATTCTTGAAAAGTCATTTATCGAAGCGGAGCGGTCGGAAAGTACTGTCAGTGATAAAAGGTTAGCAGAACGACGAGCTGGGAAAAAAAATTGCCCAGCTCGGCGAACAAGCGAACCAATCGTGCCCCCCGCTCCAGGTGTCTAGCGATATCGTCGCTAATGATCCGGGGATGGTGCCCGGTTATAACAATCTTGGAGATTACCTGCCCGACGATGTACATTATGATTTCTTGGAGGTGGACGAACACAGATACGAGTACGGGAAGCCTCTCGTCAAAGATGAAAGATCTCTAACAACGATGATGCGAAGATTCCATGATTGGTATATGAAAACCTGCAGAGAGTCTGGGGGGACGAATAGTTTGACGCTGAGAGTTAAAGAGGAGCATGACCTCGTTGGAATTGATCTGTTGCATGTTCCATTTGAGGAGTTCTTCCAGTTTTTCAATCAAAAGGCCCTCGATAAACTAACGGTCACTTGCTACTGTCTGTAAGTAATACTACTTCTGTCATTAAGTCTCTATATATAGGTCAGCTCTTTCATTGCATGTATTTTTAATAATCCTCACTATATTATGCAGATTGAAGATCGCCGAAATGAAGAAAAGACAAAACGGTGATATTGGGTTCATTAACACAAATCTCATAGATGCATATATGGTTGAATTTCAGGCAAGAGATACCGAGGCCAAGTTGCTACAATCGTTTGTATTAAATCAAAACAAAGCTATAATACTCTTTCCTTACAACTTAAAGAGAGTGTTACTGTCTTGTGCATATTCGGTTTCCCTTATTAGTCAAGGTTATAGTAATGTAATTGATGAGTTATGCATGCGGGCGCAGCTTTCACTATATTCTCCTAGAGATTAAGCTTGACCAGGGACTAGTAACCGTCTTAGACTCGAGACGAAAAGATCCCAAGGAGTATGCGGACAGGACTGAAATTCTAGAGAAGTAAGTTAAATCGATCATTATCGTACCATATCGGCAACTTTGTTTATTTCCTGATATCAAGTAATTGTTTTCTTTGTCTGGCAGGGTTTGGAAAAAATTCACCTCAAAAACTCCGGGACTGCCGAAGAAGCTGCAATTTAAACACCCGAAAGTAAGTACTATAGTAGCATGTTCCGCGCATCTCCTAGTGATTCAAGCACTAGTTTCATCAATACTATTTAGCATGCTTTCTTATCAGTTTGATTGACCTCTATTTCTTGTAAAGTGGTTGTGGCAGGAACAAGGGAATGATTACTGTGGGTACTACGTTTGCGAGTCCATCCGCCACACGACCTGCGAGCAGGGCTACTCTGACAAACAATATGAAGTGCGTAAGCAATAATATTCACAATTTTATTTTATTACCATCATTTGTGTTGAGTTTCATTTATTCATATATATATATATATATATATATATATATATATATATATATATATATATATATATATATATATATATGTATTGACCCCCTTCTTCAAATTAAATCTTTCGGATGCGGGATGAACTCCTACCAGCAGATCGTATGCGAGCAATTCAAGAGGAATTGGCGGCATTATTTCTTGACCACGTAATCGATAAAGACGGAGAATACCATGTGGACCTTGAGATCATATATAATTAGGAGATTATCTTGTAAGATATCATTATATTGTATATATGTAGCCACTAGTGTCAGATAGATATACGAGAACTTGTTGTTCGACCAATCACTCGGAGAAGGAGAGGTGGTCGATATCACTCCTCTCTGTATGCATATGTTCATGACGATCTTCTGTTTCCTTCATTTGCTTACTAGCTAACGTGTCGAGTCCTCTCTATACGTATAATACGTAGCATACGTCGACCAAGCACGGAGATAAGAGAGGACACTTTTCTCTATTAATTAGCTAGATAACCCAATATATGAAACACCTAAATTAACCCCCCCAAAACCCCTAAACCACCCCCTTTCAAAAAAAACCTCAGTGTTGAGTACAATGTTTATTAGGAAAGACGAGATAGACTAGGATTTGTTCTGGCTTGTCTTGTACTCCAAGTAGATGATTGTACTCCTATATATATGCCCACGAGGCTCAAGCAATACAACGAACTATTCCACCAAAACCTCTCTCTCGCTACTAACATGGTATCTATCGCAAGTCGATCCTAAACCCTAGCCGCCGCCGCTTCCGCACTTGTGCGCCGCCCCCGGGGCGGTCGGCCTCCATGACCGCCGCCGGGGGCCCCGCCGCCCGTATCTAGGGTTCGTCCGCCGGCCGTGTTGGCCGGCTGCCCTAGAGAGTCTTTTTCCCGAGCCCTCGCTCTGGGTTTTTCGCTCTCTCGCCGGTCGTTTTGATCGGCGTTCTTTTTGGTTTTTCGATCTATACTTGATCGGTTTGCGTCGCCCACCGCCATCGTCGACCCCGAGCGCCTCTACTCCAACACCGCCGCGATCGGCCAGTTCTTCATTGACCCGGCGACCTTGTGCGCCGTCCGCGCGTCTGCCCGCCGGTTGCCCCGACCCGGCGGCCTCGCGCGTCGTCCGCGCGTCTGCCCGCCGGTCGCCCCAACCCGGCGGCCTCGCGTCATGCGGCGGCCCTTCACCGCCGCCGTTCGCGCACCGGCCCGCCCATCGATCTACGCCGGTCGTCACCGCCCTGCTCCGACCGGGATTCCTGCATCTCCCCGACCAGGCGGCCTCGCGCCATGCGGCGGCCAATCATAACCGCCCTGCCGCCCGCTGTCGCCAGCTTCATCTCGGATTCCGCCGCCACCCCGCCTCCACCGAGCGGCGTCCCCGACCTCGCGCGCGATCGGATTGATCATCCGCCCACCGCCGCGATCCGCCTCAGCTACGCAGTGCGAGTGACCTGGCCCGTCGGTGGCGCGCGCCTTCGCAGACCCCGTGAAGATCGTCCCCGAGTTCAGCGCGCCTCTCCACCGATCGAGCATCGGGCTGCCACTGTGTCGCCCCGTCGGGCCGCAGCGCCGCCGCCCCGTGGTTCTTCTCCCGGCTGCACCGACCCGCGTCACCGCTGCGTCGCCCCTTCGGGCCGTAGTGTCGTGGCCCGCGGTCCACCGCCGCCCCAAGGCCGTCCGCTCTAGGTCGTCCCCGTGGCAGCTCCGACCTTCGCGCCGCCGCTGCGTCGCCCCGTCGGGCCGTAGCGAGCGCGGCACGCGGTCCCCGCCGCCGTCCCGAGGTCGACCCGGCGGCTGCACCAACTCGCGAACCGCCGTTGCGTCGCCCCTTCAGGGGCCGCAGCGTCGTGGCCCACGGTCCCCGCCGCCGCCCCGAGGTCTTCCCGCCGTCACCCCGACCCGCCTGCCGCCGCTTTATCGCCCCTCCGGGCTGTAGCGCCGCGGCCCGCGGTCCACTCCACCGTCACCGTCCGTCGACCTCCTGTGGTATGCGCCGCGCCGTCTCCCTTGGCGCGGGTACGCCACCGTCCGCACCTGTCTTCGTCACGCTGTCAGGGTTCTTCGCCTACTTCGAGCACCGCTGCCGCCGCTCTTCTTTGGCCGTCGCCGCCGCCCGTCCACCCCCTTCGTCTTCGTCCAGCACCAGCTGGTCGCCAGCGCCGCCGTCATCTACCCCGACCGCTTCATCTACTCCGACAACCGCGGGCGACATCGGCCCCCCTTCGATGGACGCCGCAATCGTCATCGAGTTCTTCTCTGCTGGCCCCTCTGACTTCTCTGACATGGCGTACAGCTCGTGCAGGTCCCTCGTCTACGCATGCCCGGTGCTGGCAACACCGATGCGTGCCTTCATCCACGACGTGTCCCCGGGCCTGGCAAGCCTGGTCGGCGCTTCGTCAACTTCGTCTTCGTACGTCTATGCATGCCCGGTGCTAGCAACACCGACGCGTGCCTTCATCTACGATGTGTCCCCGGGCTTGGCAAACCCATCGCGACGCGTCGTCAATACAACATCTTCTTCCCGGTGCACCACTAGTTCGACACCACTGCGCCCATGCTAACTCGGCGCCCCCTTGCGCCCGCGGCTCCACGGCGACTTCCTCGACACCGGCTACCCCGACTCGACATCGACCACGGCATTCTTCGCACGGCTACCTCGACCACGGCTCCACCACATACGTTCTCGGCTACATCGACAAACGGCACAAAGGGCTACCGCCTTGCTTGAGCAACCTCGTCGGTTGCCACTCCAGCCACGACTCCGCGATGCGTCGACCGTTCCGACTGTGGGGGGGTGTCCGTCGGCGTGCCTTCGGATTCTTCTCCAGTCTCACCGTCTGCGTCGCTACCGTTGTGACTGCGGGAGGATGTTGAGTATAATGTTTATTAGGAAAGACGAGATAGACAAGGATTTGTTCTGGCTTGTCTTGTACTCCAAGTAGATGATTGTACTCCTATATATATGCCCACGAGGCTCAAGCAATACAACGTACTATTCCACCAAAACCTCTCTCTCGCTTCTAACACTCAGCTCCTGCCAGCTGCTGACGCGTGGACGCCTATTGGTCCCAGTTGGTGCCACTAATCGGGCCCAAAGGACCTCCTGCCTGGGCTCGCCGCACGGGCCACGTGGAGGCCCATCTGTCCTGGTTCACGTAAGAACCGGGACTAAAGGCCTAGAGCATTAGTAACAACACTTTAGTCCCGGTTCAATAACTGGGACAAATGGCCCTTACGAACCAGGACAAATGACCATTTTTCTACTAGTGACACATACTCTTCATCATCCTATTTCTACAACACTGGGAGAGGCTGCATTTTAGACCCTCCAAGAAAGCTGCAGCTTGAGCTTCCTCCCTGCTATTTCAGATATTCTGTAAAAGAATGCAGTCTTTCTCATTCATCAGAGAGATACAGAGGGAGTACATATATCGGCCGTAGCCAGCCCCGTACGTGGGGATCGTGGGCAGGAACGCTCCTACGCCAACCGAGCCCCCCCCCCCCCCCCCCCCCCCCCCCCCCCCCGCCCCCACATTTCGACGACGTACCCCTGAAAAACCACTCTCGCCTCTAACAGTGCATCACTAAACCTACAGCCTATCCTAACTAATCCATCTCAGTGAAATTAATAAGCTAGCTAGCTACTGCTAGGCTTGTCTACTCCTACTCCTCGATCGTCTGGATCGGCACTACTGCTCCAGCAGCTTGTTCATCGTGGGATTTTTCATCTCTCACGCATGCAGGTTGGCCACCGGATTAGCTGCCTCCCCCTCCGTGACAGGAAGATCTTCCTTGATATTGCCTGAAAAATTCAGCAGCAACAATATTTTTGGATCTTAGCACTCATGGTAGAAAACACACTAGCAATTAGCATTTTGTTCATGTGGGCGTGTAGCTAGTCACCTGGATGTCGGCGCAGCCCTTGTGGCGGTCATCGGGAACGGTGTGGGACTCATTGGCCAAGCCCTAGAGCACGCGACGTTTCTTGGCTGGATGGACTTGGAGGCGTAGACGTCACCATAGTTGTAGCAGAGGCCGTAATCATTGTCTAGGAATTCGGGGTTAGAGGTGTACCTATCCTTGTCGTTGTCGTAGGTGCGGACAGTGTAGTAATCATGTCGTGTCAGGCACCTTGAGCACGTACTTGACCTCCTCAGCCACAACACGGTCATGCAACTCCGCGGTGTCCACGCCTCTCCGGGGGTGACAGCTGCCTCCGGCCAACGCACGGGGTAGAAATGGGGGCACTCCCACATCCCTGTGAGCCCCGCGTATAACGAGTGGTGTGCCTTGACCCACTTCTTGAAGTCTCGGCCCGGTACAATTCCGCGATCCCCTCATGTTCTCTTTGTTGCCACCACCAACATCCAGTCTCTGCACATATATCATGTATGTACAATATATGGGAATGTCTATTCTACATCTGGATGAAATCCAATTCGCTTTCATCCATATTTTTCAACCAACTAAAGGATGACAAGTGTCCCTGTCCCGTGTCCCTTGTCCTCTGTTTTTCTTTCTTCCCCGGCTTTTAAAACAACACAAGGGCATACAATTAAAATCAAATAAAATCAAATATCATCACTGGAATGCACACAAAAAAAATGATCCAGACGAAATAAATTACACAAATAAACTGAAAAATTAAACTTTATCAGGCACTATCTATACAACACCCTGCAAAAAAATAAACTAGGATTAGCATCAAGCATGACAACAAAAAATAAAATCTATGAAAACAAATAAAATGATCTAAACGCAATCAATAGTTGCAAGACAAGGCCTATACGATATACAATGCAAAAATCACTAATAAGATAAGCAAGAAACTGTACAATGATACTAAGAATTACATAGTAAAAACAATTAAGAATTACAGTGTGAATACACTGAGAAATACATTGTAAAATCCACTAAGATACATTGCAAAAAGCACTAAGATTACAGTGTAAATACACTGATGAAATACACTGTAAATTAACTAAAGAATTACATTACAAGAGCACTAAGAATTACAGTGAAGATTGACTTAAAATTACGATGTAAATACCACTAAAAACATTGCAAATCCACTGAGAAGTAAAGTGAAAATAACACTGTAAATCCAGGTAGAATTACAGTACAAATACACCAAGGATCCACTAAGAATAACAATGAAATTCCACCAAGGATTACATTGTAATCAACCACTAAAGTACACTAGAGAATTACACTATAAATCCAAATAGAATTACAGTGTAAAATTCACTAAGAAAATGTAATTCCTGAAAATTCTGAATTAGATTTCATGAATGTAAATGCACGGACTGAAGGGATTTTCCTGAAAATATATACCAAAATGACTTGGCATGAGACTAACTGAATGAAATTGCACGGATGAGCATACACATTTACTTAACTACTTTGCTTTAAGTAACACTAAAAAATACTGGAAAATAGCAGTACAAATCATTGCAAGTTACACTGCAAAAATCACTAAAAGGAACACTAAAAAACTGGAAAATTTCAGAGAAAAACACTGCAAGTTGTACACTACTGAAATTACAATGAAAATTAAATGAATCACGACGCACAGAACGCACGGCTCAAAAAACGGATGAAAGCGAATAATTTTCATCCGGACGAAAATTACAAATTCCGATAATCTTTACGTATAACCATAGCACAATATATAGTTCAAGGGGGTGGGGTGGGGGTGGGGGGGGGCGGCATTGCCCCCCTCCCCCACCCCTCAAGCTCTGAGCCAACTTGTGAAGAAAATTTGTTCGGAGGGCCAAGATAGGAATTTCTTAGTGGCATGGATGTTACTATTTTGCTGTTCAATTGTAGTACATCACTAAGATTTTATTGTTATTTCTGCTTGCTCACTTGTACATCTTATCACCAGATCTATAATCCAGTTGAGCCTTTCAGCAGTACAGTATACTGCCTTATCAGCAGTCTCCTAGTCTCGACTTTACTGGTTTATGAGGGTAACAAACTCATCTCAACACACACGCGCGCCGAACTAGTCGTGGCTTCAATTTCTCTCTACATACAGGTTTTCAAATAGCACACCACTATTGTACGGTTAATTTGGAGAACGAAGTATACCTGGCTTCCTTTTTCAAGTCACCGCTATTGTACGTACGAGTCGTTCACCGCTCGCGGACGGCCGTCAAGAAGAACTAGAGCTAGCTGCCACCTGTCAGTAGCATGGCAGCAGTGGAGGCAAGCAATGCTGCCGCTCGGCCGCAGGTGGTGCGTTGCTACGGTGGTGCGGTGGCATACGGATACGACAACGAGTACGACCACGACATAGATTACGCACCCCTGTGGGTGAGCTCTATATGTGTAGAAGCAACTTCTTACTGCTGGAGAGGATAAGGGGAGTCACAGTGATCCTAAGACAAGCAAAGATGTGAACAAGGAAGAAGGTAGTGTCTTAGAAAGGGATCCCAAGAAGAAGCCCACGCCTAAGGATTCGGCAGAGTCCGCGGAGCGGTCCTGCCGGGAGCAATGAGTTGTCTAAGCTGGAATTGCCGAGGGCTTGGGAACCCTGAGGCAGTGCGTGAGCTGCGCAAAATTGTGCAACATGAAGTTTCCGCCCTACTCTTTGTTATGGAAAGCAAAATTAGGGCTAAGAGGGTGGAAGTGTTGCAAGGACAGTTGGGATTTGCATGATTTTTGCGGTTGATAGTGATGGATTGAGTGGTGGCATCGGTCTATTCTGGTCAAGAGAGGTGAAAGTTGAACTAAAAAATTATAGTACCGGCCATATTGTTGTAATGGTGTGGAAAGTGGAAGATAGTTCTCCTGAGTGGAGATTTACGGGGTTCTATGGTGCTCCAAGGGCAGAAAATAGACATCATAGTTGGAGATTCATGAGGACTATTCATGCAATCGAACACGCTGCTTGGCTTTGTGTGGTAGATTTCAACAAGACATTATACGGGTCTGAACACTCCAGCCGTTGTGCATGGCTGGAATGGCAGATGTGGGCTTTCAGAGAGGTTGTGGAAGAATGCTCTTTCCAGGACTTAAGCTGGTCGGGAGTCCCCTTCACGTGAGACAATCGTCAACAAAGTGACAGTAATGTAAAAGCAAGCCTGGATAGGGCTCTGGCGAACCCAGATAATTTTTCAGAGATTCGAACACATGCGTGCACGACATCTTAGTGCAATCGAGTCGGACCAGTTGCATGTACAAAAATGCGGCTGGAGGACGATCACTTGGTATCTCTTCCACCAAACTCACATGTGGATATGGGTCGGCGGTGTATTCACAACAGGCTTGTATAGGCTAAATAGACGATCATAAAGTGACCGCATAATCGGCATAGGCTGGCGTAGTGGTCAAGATGCGTCTAATAGCCTTGACAAACTTGTCATTGATTTGTCGATTTAAGTACACAGAGAGAAAGACCCATACTCTCATGCCATGTGAATGTAGTCACTGAACCTCGCTAAGAAATATGGTCTCCCCGTGTGCTTTCCATAATGATCTAATCATGCAATATCTAATAATAATACATGATTGTTAGTGAATACACATATACTTTAACCACTAGAACAACTCGATCAATTGTTCAATAGGGACCAAGGGTGTAAGGGAAATATAGAATTAATAGTACCAGGTTGAGCTTTCGCGAGCATTTTTCTTACTGTAAGTAGGGTGGGCCTGAGACCAGGCTGAAGTGCTGAACATTATTGACAAACGGTTACAAGGTGCAAAAAAATATAAGTGATAAGATGAGAGAAAAAGAGGTGAAAAAGAGTTCAGGTTTAATCAAAGGTATCACACCAGGCTGCTACCAAGGTAGCCTTAATTATAGCAGACGAGCAACGAAAGCACCATTAGTCGTTTGAGAACAACATCAATTTTTTCCACATGTTCTTCGTGCGTCCTCGGCGCAGCATTGAGAACAACATCGAGTTTCTCGTTCTTGGAGTTGAAGACGAGGGAGTTCATTGTTTTCCAGATGTTACAGCATAATATTTAACTCACCAGTATTAGAAACTCATATATACTTCTGTGTGAAAAAGAAAGGATAATTCAGTCTTCCTTTTTTTGGCGAACAAGGATGGATAATTCAGTCTTCAACAAAAGTATGGCACGTTGATTGGAACTAGCCCTTTTTTTTACACAAGTACACTGCTGACGAACACTACAATAAACGTGGTTGCATCCATACTCTTCTTTTGAGAACATCCATATTTATTTTTTCAATTTTACTGTTCACAAGGATCCAGAAAACGAAACGCCACGTCTGATCTACCCCATTGGCAAAGTTAAAACGACAGTCGAAAGGATCAGCAATTGGTAAGTCACTTGTATCCACATAGGTCGTCCCCAAGTGAGAATAACCAGTGCTGAATTTCAGCTGAACGTCTTGAGAAGCTCTATTTTCGACTTCTAGCAGCGTGACTTGATAGCTCATCCATTTCCTATCGTTGCCAATCACATTAGACACTCCAAATTTGATTTCTTTTACCACTTTCGCATTCAAAAGAAAGAACTTGGCAAAGCCAATATCTTCCTCGTTGCCTACATAATTATTCAACACCAGTACTTTTGAGATGGCTCTCAAGGCATTTGATTGGATTCAGGGGTTCATATTGATGCATGTTGATCATCTCTGCCTGTAAGGATTCGTCCCACTGCGAAAGGGCACAACAGATATATGTTAAAGTAGCTGCTAACTAGTTAACTAGAATACATGAGAATTAAGTATTCGTTTATCATTTAAAGCGAACAAAATTATCACTTACAATGACATAGAGCTTTTCCAAGCAGGGGAAGCACCGTAGGACATTGAGAACCGCATATAAATCAGGGCCAGCAAACTTGAGAGCCAAATTATTCACGGTGCATATCGAATGGCTCAAGCTTGGTGTGATCGTTCCCTAAAAAAATTGACATTAGAATCAATTATGCAGGATTTTCTTAATGCAAGAGACAATAAGGGTGGTGCTGCTACCTGCAAGTTTAGGTTTGCAATCTCGATTTTGGAAAGTAGGGGTGACAAAGGCCCCAATATCTTCAGTTTAGGCGCATTATGTACTCGAATGGTCTCACCATCTAAGCGTGGAAAAAGTAGCCTTTCAAGGTGAGGGACGTCCTCAATAAACAATTCTTGTCTTCCCAAGGGAGTAGCGATGAACCAGATGATCCTCAGAGTTGGC
Organism: Triticum aestivum; assembly: GCF_018294505.1. Lineage (NCBI taxonomy): Eukaryota > Viridiplantae > Streptophyta > Magnoliopsida > Poales > Poaceae > Triticum > Triticum aestivum. The sequence goes on along the minus strand of NC_057796.1, from coordinate 27,389,353 downwards.
GAGCTAACACGAAGGCAGTCGATGTCACGAATATCCTGCAGAAATAGGGTTTCCAAAACATGGCAGGCAGAGAGCAGCACATGCAGGGCTTCCTCCGAGACGCTAATACTCCATAGAGTGAGATGCCGGAGGAGGGGAAAATCCAGACAAGGTGCAATCTCACTTGGGAACCTGCACACGCCGAATGTGGCCACAACTAGAGTCGGTGCCAAGCGGAGCACGGACGATGGCAGCGGGTACCGGTTCCTGGACACGTCTGCGTTACCCAACAGCCGGAAGCTGATATCAAGCTCCTCGAGGTTGTCGAGGCACCGGGAGCGAAACCAGCGCTCGATCCAAGCATCATCCATGATATACCCTTTTTTTGATTTGTGGAGGCAGATGTTTTCGAACGTGAAGCGGCGGGCCGGCCCAAGGTGGTCACAGAGGATGCCGGAGACGACGGATATGCACTTATATTTGTTGGAGCACATGTCCGTGGCGTCGAGATCGAGAGGCGCTGAGCGCCACAGCGGACGCCATCCCCGGGCGACGGCCTGCGTGCGAACGCCGTCCTTGATGGGGAGGAGGGAGATGATGGCCTCAAAGATGTCATCGGGAAGGCTGCTGATGAGATCGCCGTGGCTGGGCCTAGGGAGATCGCGTGCCCTTTTCGGTGCCCTGCGTCCGGCGGTCCCATCAGACCTACGCCTCTTGGCTGCCCTCATGTTCTTGGCCGTGGGAACTGCCTCGGCTTCGTTCTTATTGGTCGCAGGCACCGCCGCCGAAGTAGCAGAATTCTTCTTCATGTCCGGCGGCTGGACAGACGGAGAATACGGGAGGGGTGTCAAATTTGTGATTTTATAAAGCTATATATTTCACTTCCAACGCTACCATGGCTAACTTGAGATGTACGCCTCCGAACCGTAATCTGTGGCCGAATCCTAGTAGTATCCGATCATAGAACGGATCATGGATTTACGGATTCACTATTTTGTTCTATACAGTGTATTTAGTACCAGGATCAGCCAAGCTTTTTTGAGGGTTACGATAAGCCTAGCTAGGATCATGGATTCATGGTACACATGTGCTACACGTGACGTATAAAAGTCCTATGTCTACAAGATATGATTTCCTATCGGAAATCCAACTCGGTGCCCAGGCTCATCTGCTCCCGGCGGCCAGAAAACAAATCAAAACAAATAATAAAAAATTTAAAAAATCCTAGAAACTTTTGCGTGGTAGATAATTTGATACGTGAGGTCCGCTTCAAATTTCAACTCATTTGAACATATGAGCAGCTCTAGGCAAAAAAGACAAATCGGGTCAGAACAGTGCGTGAACAGTAAACTTTTTTACAGACCCCGATTTTGTCTTTTTTACCGAGAGCTGCTCAATTGTCCAAATGAGTTGAAATTTGGAGAGGACCTTATGCATAAAATTATCTAGCACGCAAAAAATTTAAATTTTTTGAATTTTTCTAGTATTTGTTTTGATTTTTTTCGTCAGCGCGGGTGCAGCTGAGCCTGAATGAAGGAATGCCGTGTCCCAGGATCCTACTCACTACGGAAATATCCAATTTTGCCAAGCGTCAAAGACATTCGAGAAAGCACACTCGTAAGACACCGACTTGGCTAGATGCCTCCTGGCAAAATTAATTTGCCGAGGTTCTTTTCCACAGGCACTCAGCAAACATATATGAAAAGCTTTGTCGAGTGCCGTGTAGAGTGAACTCGGTAAACACAACACGTTAATGGCGGTGGCAAGCTGAGCAACATCTGCTGAGTTCCTTGGCGCTAGAACAGGGCAACACCACGATGAATAAGGACATGCCATGTGGAAAAACATTTGTAGCGCGCCCTCGAAGCAAGCACTTGGGAAACACGACATGTTAATGGATGTGGCAAGCGGAGCAACATTTGCTGAGTTCCTCGGCGCTGGAATAGTAATCGCCCGCGCAAAAATGCTAACATAAGCAATAGATGATAAATTATGTCTACCATATAGCAATTTTATTTTCTCATATTTGCAAGAAAAAGTGATGTGCTTTCTCCAGAAAAAAAAAATGACGAAACAGCCGAACATTTTTGACAAAAACAAACGAAGTGATTACAAATCTGGATCTCATGAGAAGTCATAGAAAGTACTAGTACTACTTTTGTTGATCCATCGACCACTCAAAGTAATCGCCCGCACAAAAATGCTAACATAAGCAATAGATTTCATCACTACCTCTTCTCATCCGTCTCTAATTAGTTTTGGAACTTCTAGTAGGCATAGCGGCCGCAAGGCCAGCAATACAGACGAACAGACCATCGTAGACCGGCGGCACCGCACCATTCGCGTCACACGTCGTCTTCATCGGCACGACTCGATGACAGTGCCCGGACCGGGCGCAGGAAACACCTTGTAGTCCTCGCCGTACTCATTGTAGACGTACTGATTGGGCCTCGCCGCCACGACACTCGCCGGCGGAGGGGGTGGGTAATCCATGCCGTGGTCGTACTCGTCGTCGTACCCGTACGCCACTGCGCCACCGTAGCAGCGCACCACCTGCGGACGAGCAGCAGCATTGCCTGCCTTCGTTGCTGCCATGCTACTGACCGGCACCGATGGCAGCTAGCACAAGTGGATTGAGATCGATTCGGCTCTGCCTTGAGTAGCTGGCTACTGGTAGTACTAATCGACAAATAATGTGGACGGAGTACCAACACTACAGACATTCTTAATCTCACAAAATCCACGATTAGCTTCACGTGCGAGCAAGCTTCGTTAAAATATATTGCTCACCTTCATCCATCAGTTTGAACTTTTGCATAAGTTGGTTGAGGCATGAATTCAATATGGTCATCAGAGTCCTTCCTATCGTTCATCTAGCTTTCCCGTAGAGATCAGTCTACTTGTTCGAAGAGAGAACAGAAAAACCATCGAGAGAAAGAACCTTCAAGAGAGAACCCATGGCAGGCACCGCCTCCAGCAGCCCAATGTCTCTCGGTTCACCTCCATCAAAGGAGCTCACGAGGATGAATTTTCTACTCTGGAAGGCAATCGTGCTACCCCAAATCAAGGGAGCACAGATGGAACACTTCCTTGACGTTGCAAATACGGCGCCCACTGACGGTGTCCTGGGCTAGGGGGTACTCACCACGTCGTCTCCCGACCAGCTGGATCGGGCCGAGGACCCCATGGCGGTTCATTATTGGGCCAATTCGGACAGCCCATGCCGCATACAAGAAGGTTTTCACAAGACTTGGCGCACAAGACAAGGACTCCTCAAAACCCTAGGCCTACGGTGCTTATATAAACCGAGGCCAGGCTAGTCAATAGGCAATCTCATATTCATTACTACAATCTCGTGGTAGATACATGTACTCTATACCACACTCATATGAATACAATCAAAGGCAATATGTAGGATATTATCTCTTCGGGAGAGCCCGAAGCTGGGTAAAATTCCGTGTCTATGTTACCATCGCTCCAAGACACCTAGCTTAGGACCCCTACTACGAGATACGCCGGATATAAAACCGACATTGGTACTTTCATTGAGAGTCTGTTGGGTGATCGCCGCGGATCGATGAGATGATCAGGTGATATTTTACTAATCAAGTATATTTTGTACAAGTTAATTTTTGTGAGAATTATTGCTGGTTTCAAGCTTCGTCCGCAGATTAGGTCAAGATCGAGGTCTAAAAAAAATCTGCGACCAATGACGCGTTCCCTCACGGGGTCTAGCGCTCTATCCCGGTCCCTTGATGAGCCGACGGTGGCGTAATTGATTGTCAAACTGGTCCCTGACGATGCACGCGGTGTTTAACCGCGGAGCGGAGGACAAATCCACCACGGGCAGCGATCGTCTAGGGAGATCCCTTCCCTTATTCTCTTTCCTTTTCCTTATTTAATTCAGCACCTGGGTGGCCGTCGGTTGTTCACTTGTGGTTTTTTACTTTTGCTAAAGTTTGCTTAGTACTCCCTTCGTTTCTTTTTATTCCGCATATAAGATTTGATCAAAGTCAAACTACACAAAGTTTGACTAAATTTATATAAAAAAATATAAACATCTATAATATTAAAACTGTATAGTATGAAAATACATTTCGTGGTGCATCTAATAATGTTGATTTCATATTGTCAATGTTTATATTTTTTTAATATAAAGTTACTCAAACTTTACAAAGCTTGACTTTGACCAAACCTTATATGCAGAGTAAAAAGAAACAGAGGGAGTACCGACGCAATTATGTACAGTTTTGCATCTGGTCTCCACTTATTGATGACTACCAGACCAACCACTACTACTTGGATCAGGCACTAGTACTGGTCTAGCTAATTACGTGGCACTACTACTTCACGTGGAGTACATGGCCTAGTTTTTTCCCCTCAAATTGATATGTGCACTGAGAGGCGATCAAAGGGAAGCATGATTACCTTTTCTTTTACTATGTTATGTGGATTATTGCACCTAGATTATTTTGTGTTGGTTTGTGCTGCGTTATTTTTTGCAGAGATATTTTGCCAACGCTTGTATTGCAAGACGATGTACGCGTCAGAACCTTCATCAAACCGACCTCCGTGTTCAGATCGGCAGTTCCGTATATGGGCCGGCCCAACGCAGTCTTGATGCTATCCGGCCAGGATGTCCCTCGTCCATAATCATCTCGTCTGCTATCAGTTTCGACGTCATCGGATAAGTCGACAGGTGCAATTGTTTTAGTTATTCGCGTTATGCATATTAATAATATTTCAAACAATATTTTTTGCTCGTCAGCGATTTTTGGTACTGCAGATTTTTGCAGTCTAGTCTACATTGAGGCCATGGCTTTAGGGTGATCCGATATGTCGTCACTATCCCGTGTGCATCGTGTCCGTAGCTCAGGCGGCCCTGCGAATTCGAATTTGTCACCTCGTCGTGCCAACGCCCTGTGTCGACATCGGCCTCGCGCCAGGACTAGTATTTCCCGTGTTGGCTGGATGATCAGTGCTGCCCCATGCCTGAGACACCAGGGAGACTCCTTTTTCTCCTCTTCTCTTTTCTTTAAATCCAGCGTCTGTGCTGCCGCGGGTGGACTACCACTTCTCATTAAACGTGCGCCAGTTGTGCGCGTACATATTGGTACTACTAATTTGCAACACTGTTTTAAAGGTTTGATTGACGAACAACGTGGCCAGTTCTGCATGTACAAATTGGTATGGAGGAAAACTGCGTTCACGACGTCTGGCACCAGCGCGTGGTCGTCGGGCCACACCGACGTGGACCCGTTCATGTCGACATCTCCCTTGCGCTACCTTATTGAACATCAGGTTGTATTTTTCCTAATTACCTGTATTGTATATATTTTCATACCGAATATATTTTTGCCGGTTTGCATGATTCTCCTGTGTAGATTTTTCTGCGACTGGTTACAATCCGGCGCGTCGTCACTAGATTGATGCAATGACCTGGTCGGTTTTAATCCGGACAGCTTTTTTCCCAGTTGGCTTCATCTGAAGTCTGATGACCATTGTATCTATGACTCGGTCTACCATGCAAATTCAAAGTACCTCATATGGTCATCGTGTCGTATTGTCATCGTCACCATCGTCTAGTGGATTTCTGACCTACACAGACGTCTCCACACCGCCACTCCACCGAGCCAATCTCGGCGCCCAGGCTATATTTCTTTAACTATATACCTCCTTAAATTAATTAAGTAGAGGAGATTTTTTATCATCATCATCATTATTATTATTATTTGTTATTGGCTTTTTCTTGCACTATTTGATGTGTGCAGATAATCAACTTCGATTGGGCCACGCCGCCTCTTCGGCGAGACGTTGTCGTCCCATCTGTGTCGACCGAATTGCGTTGTCATCTCGGCGTACAGAGTCATCCTCTGGCCTCCACCAACCAAATTCCACCGTCACCATGGTGTGATACCCTGTGTCATCATTATCGCGCCGTCGCTTCATCAAACTGACATCCACCATGCCAACCTGTTTCGACACATCGACTGACGTGGGGGGTTTCATTGTCACGCTGCCGAACTACTCTGTCTCCTCGGCTGGACCGAGGGCTTCGCCTCGGCACTTCGGCACTTTCGTGCTATCACTTCATCGAGCCGAGCTATTCGCTCGGGTACATCAAGACCGGCTTGGGGGCTGGGACCTCGCCCCGCCGTAAGCTCGAATCGCATCATCAACACCGAGCACATTAACCAGCTAAGTCGCTTTCATGCTAAAAAACTTTCAGTTTTAAATTTTGTTCGGTTCGACCAAGCATTATACTTTTTGGCAAAAATTTATTTGTGAAAAAGTTCCTTGTCAAAACTTTGTTTGTGACACACAAATTCAAATACCCCGTTTATTTGGGGGCTTCCTTTATGAAGCCTTTCCTTTTGCATATGATTATACTTGTATGGCTTCGTTCCTTGTTCGTGTATTACGCCACAATATGCACCATGTTGACTCAAGTGTTCCGCAAGCTGGGTTGCCTTGCTCCTGTGTTTACCCCTACATTCCCAATTGTTCGGCTAGGGAGTGAAGGGAGCACCTCTGTGATTGTCATGATCGGGTCATCCGAGCTCGGACCTCAGACTGGGTGAAGCCGAAAGCTAGCGCTCTTATTATTTTTAATCATGGTCGGCACACAACGGAACTCATGAGTACAAAAAATCTATTGCACAAGTCTCATAGTAACAATGAGCAACCGAAGAAAGGTATCGGTGGGGGTACTATTTTCTTCGAAGATGCTTCTTACACTTTGTCAGTAATATACCATAAGTTCCCTGAGCGTGCTTTGTCTGTTACAGCCTTATGGCCTGATTCCCTGGTTATCGGAAACACCGTCGATATTCTCGACAGGTGGAGTACATAACACTTTACGGCCCTTGACCGAAGAGGGAGAAGCCGACGGTCGGTTAAGACGCGTTTAAAGTTCGGGTGAACATAGATATGATATAAATACTTCGGTACATACAACCATTATATATAACATTCTTTTGTCCAAGTCACTCGGGGCTCTTAAATTAGTATGAGCCGTTTTATAATAAGTGTTTTCTTCTTGGTCATTGCAAAATCTTTTTCTATCACTCCTTTTTTTCGACGCGAGTGTGTGGTCAATAGATGGGGAGCCCAGTTTCTCTCTCAAAGCCGCTCGAGTTTTGTTCGCTAAACTGGCCTAACGAGCAGTAATCCGCCTTCGGGATAAGAGCCTACAGCCATGGGCTGACCCGTTTGAGGTCTTGAGATCGGATGTGTTAATGCACGACAGAAACACAAATTTTTTAGGACCAATTTCGGTAGGCATCGAACACTTGATCTAGTTCGGACGTCAAGTTTTTACTGAAGACTTTTGGTTTTCCAAAGCCTATGGCACTTTTTAAACTATTTGTTTGTTTCCAGCATAAGTCTTGCAGTGCAACGCCGGACAACTTTAGAGATTCGGTAACAACATTCTTGGATATTGCTATATATGCATCGGTTTCAAATTGTGTCTTCGGTCAATAGTTGGGTTGCCCGGCTCCTGTGCTTGCCTCCTACGTTCCGCTTTGTTCGGCTAAGTGTGCAAAGGGAGAACCACGGCGATTGTGCTCCCGGCTCGCATGGTTAAGCACCTCAGTGGAGAAAGCCAAAAACTGACTGTCACAATAAGCGCAAACTGGTAAGCGATCCGATGACTGTGTTAAATGACGGACCATTCATAACATTGGCCGAAGTGTTTACGGCTTGACCTCGGCTGTCGCCGAATACTAACCGGGGGCTAGTAACTGGCCTCCCAACTTTAAACTCCTATGACTAAGTGAAAGTTATAAAGCCCGCATATCTGATTGCCTCGTTTCCGCTAACACAACTGACTTCGGGCACTGAGACGTCGGCTAAGGGTTGTTTGTTATTGCGGAAACACCCTGCGTAGCATCTACAAGGGGGTGGAAGCCGACGATGGGCCACTTTCAACTGATAAACGGTCGCAATGGAGTCAAAATAAACATATTATCAGCATTTGTATTTAATATACAAGGGCCGTCTTCCGTAATCATCATTATAAAGCCATAAATATACATCAATTTGACTTAAGATTTTGGTCAAGCTGGGTTGCCTGGCTCCTGTGCTCACCCCTACGTTCCCGATTGTTCGGCTAGGAAGTAAAGGGAGCACCTCTGTGATTGTTACTACCGGGTCATCCGAGTTAGTACCTCAGACTGGGTGAAGCCGAAAGCTAGTGATCTTACAGGATATAATTGGTCGGCAACGACGGAAGTGAAAATTTAGGTTCGCTAAAGACCACATAGTTCGGGAACTTTCCCCAAACTAAATCCGCAATATTTTGCTACCACATTGATCGGAGCTGAGGTTTCATGATCATGCTTAGCATGACAACTCAAAGAAAGGAACCGATAGCGGGACTATTTTCTTTGGAAGATGTTTCTTATGTTAATATCTTTGTTTATAAAACCGTATGGCTGGATTGCCTTGTTTGCCGTAAAACTTTGCCCTCATAAAGGCTTTATAAAGTAGGACAAACACTCCTCGGCTACTGGCCGAGGAGGTTGAAGCCGATGGTCGGTCAACAAAGTTTTGTACAATGCGGATCCGAGCATTAATGATGTAGAGTACTTGGATACATAGAATCATTACACATACTTTGTGATTTTACTCTGGATATCAATCCTTAATTCGGCCACACGTGCCCACATTAAGGCTCGGGGGCTACTGGGCTTCCCGCTCATTATTTATAAATATTAAAGGGGCACATCGATCCCCTGATCTGGTGTTGCCACCTGACCAGTGGCTCGGGGGCTACTGCATTGACAATCCAATGCAGAAAATTTAAAGTGCAATATAGTTTTCGAGGACATTATGATCCTCACACTAGTAGAAAACTGGGCTTTGGTCACAGAGCAATATTCACATTAGTCCCGGTTCAGTCACGAACTGGGACTAATGTGAGCATTGGTCCCGGTTCGTGCGGCCAGGGGCTGCCGGGCCTCGTGGGGGCATTGGTCCCGGTTCGTCCGGACCCTTTGGTCCCGGACAAACCGGGACCAATGAGCCACGCTCCTGGCCCACCACCCTTTAGTCCCGGTTCATACCACAAACCGGGACTAAAGGGCTGCTTCTAGTTGCGGCCAGAGTTTAGTCCCACCTCGCCAACCGAAGGGCGCTCACCCCAGTTTATAAGCCCGTCCCTCTATGCCTTGTTGAGCTTCTCTTAAAGTGAAAATAGATGCCGTTATACAGGGAATTTCACCTAAATTCACAGTAAATTTACTGTGAATTTAGGTTTAATTTTCTCTATAAGCGCATCTATGTTCATTTTTTTATATTTATAAAATAAATAAACCTTAGTAAAATAAATAAAAATAAAATAATTAAAGTAAAATACATAAGTAATTAGAAATAAAATAAATAAGTTTTTTGTTGTAAGTAGAAACAAAACAAAACAAATAAAGCAAAAGAGAAAAAAACACGAGCCATCAACTCCATAACCACCATATCTAGGATAGAGAAGGGCGATCCCTTGGAGTGGGATTCACATACAGTTGCCCGTAACATCTACCATTCGAGCCTAGCAGGTGGAACTCGGATCTGTCAACAGTGTCAAAGCGGCAAATAGCAGGCGGAGGAGAAGCCACCGATGTCATTTGTAGATCCCTTCTAGGTCTTGCGGATCGTGCTATTACAACAATTTGGTTGGTTGATCCCAAAAAAAAAGGAATTTGGTTGGTTTTCTTGAAGCCCTAGCTTGTTGTGCCGTCCTATTCTTTCAATGCAATTTAGCAAATGCTACTACAGTACAGTAAAGGGCACAAAGAAAAAGCACGCAGTGAAGGAAAATACCTCCATATCAAAGCTGCTACTTATCTTGTTGGTTATCAGGATGTGGATATGTAGAATTTTTTCTAGCCACGGCAACAGACATGCATTCATCGAGGGGGTTCACTACAGAACAAAATAAATGCTGACGTTAGTTGTTGAGGGTACGTTTGACATCCCTGAGAGACTAGATAAGGAAAAGATGAATCGTCAAACCTGGATGAACAAAGACACTACCAAGTGGATGAATCTGATGGCCTGTCCTCCCTTGAAGATCATGCGTCCTCCCTTGAAGGCGCCACCAGGGCCATGGACGCCTCATACACCGCCGCCGCCGTGTTGTAGTGATGAGGTATCGTGCAGGATCTGACATAGGATCACCTTTAGGAAAGATGAATAGGTCTTCAGGGGCACGACGGCAGCGGCGGCGCCATGGCCGGGACTGGTGACGACGGCGGCGGCGAGCGAGCGGGAGGGTGGCGGCGGCTGTGTGCGAGTGGGAGGCCGGAGGATCACCACTCATTGTGCTCGACATATCACTACAAGAAACCTGTTAATCCATGACGGATTTCTAATGACATTTTTGGAAACTCTCATCGATGACCTGGTAAAACCCCACAAGCCCGGTGAAAGCCCGCTAAAGCCCATCTAACCGTTCCCGTATAAAAACTTAACCCTAAATTCCCTCCTCGGCCCCTGCATCGTGTCCCACAGCACGTCGCCACCCCTCGTCCCTCCCACAGCTCGTAAACCTTAATAAAATAAAATAAAATAAACTATAGTAACTACAATAAATAAACCTTAATAAATTAAGTAAAAATAGCAGCAGTAAAATAAATAAAATAGCAGCAGTAAAATAAATAAAAATAAAATAATTAAAGTAAAATATATAAGTAATTAGAAATAAAATAAATAAGTTTTTTGTTGTAAGTAGAAACAAAACAAAACAAATAAAGCAAAAGAGAAAAAAACAGAGGAAAAAATTATGCCACCTACTGGGCCACCACGGCCTGAATACGACTAGAAACCCATCCATGGGCCAGGATTCAGGCCCGCAGAAGGCCCAGTAGGCCCACAGGCAAATAGTGACAGAATAGGCCCGTAAGCCTGCATTTGAGAGGAGCTCGAAGTGGTCAGCGCAGCTGCGCTTATAAACCACTGTCGAAGCCTCTCGGCTAGCGAGGTGGGACTAAACATCCCACCGCACCGCGCCAGTTCCAGCACAAGGCCTTTGGTCCCGGTTGGTGCCACCAACCGGGACTAAAGGGGTAATTGGTCCCGGTTGGTGGCACCAACCGGGACCAAAGGCCTTTAGTCCCGGTTGGTGCCACCAACCGGGACCAAAGGCCTTTAGTCCCGGTTGGTGCCACCAACCGGGACCAATGAGTTCCCTATATATACCCCATCGCCACAGCAGAGCACTCCAGAGTGCTCTGTTTTTTCTGGCCGGCGAGGGGAGGGCATTTGGGTGCTCTAGCTCACCTCCTATGCACACGAGGTGTTCGATGAAATGTCTGAGCCACACTAGTTAATCTTTGTCCTCTCGAAACTCGACCTCCGAGCTCCATTTTCCCCGAGATTTGTCTAGGTTTAGCGGTCCGTCACGTCCCGTCCCCGTCTTCACCACCGTCGATCGCCCGCGCCGATCTCGTCGCCGGCACCACCGTGGTGACCCTCTTGTTCTTATCTTCTTTCTGAAAGGAAAAAATTCTTACTTTAGATAGTTACTTGTCTAATTTTTTTAATTTTATTATTCCTTCTTATTACATAGTGCGATGGTTTTCGTATCCGCCCCCGTCGGCCCTCGTCCTTTCTATGATTCGGATGTGGTATATATTATCTTTTTATAACTATTTGGTTCATTTATTGTTTATGACAAATATACCGACCAACGTGACATAGATTTTATTTATCTAGGAGGTGGTTGAAACGGAAATTCTAACCGACCCTATTGTCGAGAGGTTAAATTTAGTTGAAGAAGAAAACAATTACTTGAAGGAAAAAATAAAAAAAAATTGAGGAGGAGAAGATGATATTGGAGTTGCATGCTGCGGATGTCGTCGATGATCACAAGATCAAGATGGATGCAATGCGCTTGAAGATTAGAAAGATTAGAAAATATGCCATTCATACCGAGGCTTGGTATCATTATGCCGTTCGATCAATTGTTACCTTGGTTGCGATTATGATCGCATTTGTTTTCGCATTGAAATGTTTTACATAGTTTCAATGTATGGTTTAATTAATTAGATGCTCTGGAGAGCTATATATATGTTGTTAGATGAGAACTATGTATGTACTTTGGTTCTAATGTGATGATGAACTTCTATTAATTTGGTCACTTAATTATCTATTCATGATGTTCTGTAATGGTTTTTGACACACTTAATTATATATAATGCACGCAGATGAACCGGCAATGGATGTACGGTGACAGACACACCTCCGACTACATTAAGGGCGTGCATGATTTTCTCGAAGTGGCTGAGGCAAACAAGCAGAATGGTTTTATATGTTGTCCATGCCCTATATATGGGAATACGAAGTCTTACTCTAACCGGAACATCCTTCACACCCACCTGCTTTACAAGGGTTTCATGCCACACTATAATGTTTGGATGAGGCACGGAGAAATAGGGGTTATGATGGAAGACGGCGAAGAAGAAGAGGACGATGACAACTATGTGCCCCCTGAATACGGTGATGCTGCAACGGGGGAAGCTGCTGAAGATCAAGAGGAACCAGACGATGTGTCCAATGATGCTGCAAGGGGGGAAGCTGCTGAAGATCAAGAGGAACCAGTGCCCGATGATGATGATCTCCGCCGGGTCATAGTCGATGCAAGGACGCAATGCGAAAGTCAAAAGGAGAAGCTGAAGTTCGATCGCATGTTAGAGGATCAAAAAAAAGGGTTGTACCCCAATTGCGAAGATGGCAACACGAAGCTCGGTACCGTACTGGAATTGCTGCAGTGGAAGGCAGAGAATGCTGTGCCTGACAAAGGATTTGAGAAGCTATTGAAAATATTGAAGAAGAAGCTTCCAAAGGATAACGAATTGCCCGACAGTACATATGCAGCAGAGAAGGTTGTATGCCCTCTAGGATTGGAGGTGCAGAACATACATGCATGCCCTAATGACTGCATCCTCTACCGCGGTGCATACAAGGATCTGAACGCATGCCCCGTATGCGGTGCATTGCGGTATAAGATCAGACGAGATGACCCTGGTGATGTTGACGGCGAGCCCCCCAGGAAGAGGGTTCCTGCGAAGGTGATGTGGTATGCTCCTATAATACCACGGTTGAAACGTCTGTTCAGAAACGAAGAGCATGCCAAGTTGATGCGATGGCACAGTGAGGACCGTAAGAAAGACGGGAAGTTGAGAGCACCCGCTGACGGGTCGCAGTGGAGAAAAATCGAGAGAAAGTACTGGGCTGAGTTTGCAGCTGACCCAAGGAACGTATGGTTTGGTTTAAGCGCGAATGGCATTAATCCTTTCGGGGAGTAGAGCAACAATCACAGCACCTGGCCCGTGACTCTATGTATGTATAATCTTCCTCCTTGGATGTGCATGAAGCGGAAGTTCATTATGATGCCAGTTCTCATCCAAGGCCCTAAGCAACCCGGCAACGACATTGATGTGTACCTAAGGCCATTAGTTGAAGAACTTTTACAACTGTGGAATGGAAACGGTGTACGTATGTGGGATGAGCACAAACAGGAGGAATTTAACCTGCACGCGTTGCTGTTTGTAACCATCAACGATTGGCCCGCTCTCAGTAACCTTTCAGGAGACAAACAAGGGATACCACGCATGCACGCACCGTTTAGATGACACTGAAAGTATATACCTGGACAAAAGCAGGAAGAATGTGTACCTGGGCCACCGTCGATTTCTTCCGACCAACTATCAATGTCGAAAGAAAGGCAAGCATTTCAAAGGCGAGGCAGATCACCGGAAGAAGCCCACCATGCGTACCGGTGATCACGTACTTGCTATGGTCAATGATTTACACGTAATCTTTGGAAAGGGTCCCGGCGGACTAGCTGTTCCGAATGACGCTGAGGGACACGCACCCATGTGGAAGAAGAAATCTATATTTTGGGACCTACCCTACTGGAAAGAGCTAGAGGTCCGCTCTTCAATCGACGTGATGCACGTGACGAAGAACCTTTGCGTGAACCTGCTAGGCTTCTTGGGCGTGTATGGGAAGACAAAAGATACACCTAAGGCACGGGAGGACCTGCAACGTTTGCACGAAAAAGACGGCATGCCTCCGAAGCAGTATGAAGGTCCTGCCAGCTACGCTCTTACGAAAGAAGAGAAGAAATCTTCTTTGAATGCCTGCTCAGTATGAAGGTCCCGACTAACTTCTCGTCGAATATAAAGGGAATAATAAATATGCCAGAGAAAAAGTTTCAGAACCTAAAGTCTCATGACTGCCACGTGATTATGACGCAACTGCTTCCGGGTGCATTGAGGGGGCTTCTACCGGAAAACATCCGATTAGCCATTGTGAAGCTATATGCATTCCTCAATGCAATCTCTCAGAAGGTGATCGATCCAGAAATCATACCAAGGTTAAGGAGTGATGTGGCGCAATGTCTTGTCAGTTTCGAGCTGGTGTTCTCACCATCCTTCTTCAATATCATGACGCACGTCCTAGTTCATCTAGTCGACGAGATTGTCATTCTGGGGCCCGTATTTCTACACAATATGTTCCCCTTTGAGAGGTTCATGGGAGTCCTAAAGAAATATGTCCGTAACCGCGCTAGGCCAGAAGGAAGCATCTCCATGGGCCATCAAACAGAGGATGTCATTGGGTTTTGTGTTGACTTCATTCCTGGCCTTAAGAAGATAGGTCTCCCTAAATCGCGGTATGAGGGGAGACTGACTGGAAAAGGCACGCTTGGAGGGGGGACTCAATAATATGCAGGGACGGATATTCTTGGTCTGAAGCACACTACACAGTTCTACAGAACTCTACCTTGGTGACCCCGTATGTCGATGAACACAAGAACAGTCTGCGCTCCAAACACCCAGAGCAGTGTGACGGCTGGATTACATGTGAACACATCAGGACTTTCAGCAGTTGGTTGGAAACACGTCTCAGAGGTGACACCACTGTTTGTGATGAGTTGTACTCGTTGTCCAGGGGACCATCTTCGACTGTATTGACTTACAAAGGATACGAGATAAATGGGAATACATTTTACACGATCGCCCAAGATCAAAAGAGCACCAACCAAAACAGTGGTGTCCGCTTTGATGCAGCAACCGAGAGGGGAAAGGACACATATTATGGTTACATAATGGACATATGGGAACTTGACTACGGACATGATTTTAAGGTCCCTTTGTTTAAGTGCAAATGGGTCAATCTGTCAGGAGGCGGGGTAAAGGTAGACCCGCAGTACGGAATGACAACAGTGGATCTGAACAATCTTGGGTACACTGACGAACCATTCGTCCTAGCCAATGATATGGCACAGGTTATCTATGTGAAGGACATGTCTACCAGACCGAGGAAATGAAAAGATAAGGAAGCGAATACATCATACGATGAGCCAAGGCACCACATAGTTCTTTCAGGAAAAAGGGACATTGTGGGAGTGGAGGGCAAGACAGACATGTCTGAAGATTATGAAAAGTTTCATGAAATTCCTCCCTTCAAAGTCAAGGCTGACCCAAGCATCCTAATAAACGATGAAGATTATCCATGGTTACGGCGCAATAAGCAAATGACACAAGCGAAGAAAAAGTGAAGACTTTCTCCCGCAACTATTATGATGATACCATGCCAACTTTGTAATAGACGAGTATGATACCATTGTCCGTTTTGTACAAGAAGTGCATCTAATTTTTGCCGTAACCCTCTCAACTTTCTTGCACATGCTATGTGGATGAATTGATGATACCATGCCAACTTTCAACCTTCTCAGAGTTCATTTGAAATGCTTTTCAATTTTAGGGTCTCATAGCTCAAAATAATTAGTAAATGCATGAAAAATAACAGGCCAAAAATTAAAAATTATGCCACCTACTGGGCCACCACGGCCTGAATACGATTAGAACCCATCCATGGGCCAGGATTCAGGCCCGCAGAAGGCCCAGTAGGCCCACTGGCATGTACAAAGAGGTTAGGCCCGTAAGCCTGCTTTAGAGAGGAGCTCGACAGCTCAGGCGCACCGCACCTTATAAACAGGTGCGGCTCTCTCTCAGCTAGCGAGGTGGGACTAAACTCACCACCACGCCGCTGTGCAAGGCCATTGGTCCCGGTTGGTGGCATGAACCGGGACCAATTCCACCCTTTGGTTCCTGTTGGTGCCACGAACCGGTACTAATGAGGCTGTGGCCCCACGAGCACCTTTAGTACCGGTTCGTGACACGAACCGGTACTAGAGTTTCTTACTAAGCAGTTTTTTAGTCCCACCTCGCTAGCTGAGAGTCACTACGAGCGGTTTATAAGCCCTGAGTGCAGAGACGATGAAGAAGAGGCGCAATGCTCACGTTGCTTAGCTTCAAGCCTTGAGGAATAAGGTAGACTGCATGGAGCTATGTGCAGTGCAGTCTACACTATTCCGAAAGGCTTGAAGCAAATCAACGAGCATTGCGCCTCTTTTTTATTTTTAATAACTTATTACAACTCCGGACTTCTTGTGTTCCGACAAAATAAAATAAACTTTAATAAAATTTATGAAACTAAAATTAACAAAGTATTTTCTGTTCAAAACATTATAAGAAACCTCTATTATTATTGAAACTAAAATCATATAAAATTGATGCAACTAAAATTATCGAAGTATTTTCTGTTCAAAATCATTAAAAGCAAAAAGAATTTTCATAAAGAACTTTTTTTGATAGAAACTTTAATAGCAAAAAGAATTATCATAAAGTAAAATAAATAAGTAATTAGAAACAAAATAAAATAAAATAAATAAGTTTTTTGTTGTAAGTAGAAACAAAACAAAATAAATAAAGCAAAAAAGAAAACAAAAAAACTAAATACAGCAAAAAAAATTCATAAAGAACTTTTTTTGATAGAAACTTTAATAGCAAAAAGAATTATCATAAAGTAAAATAAATAATTAATTAGAAACAAAATAAAATAAAATAAATATTTTTTGTTGTAAGTAGAAACAAAACAAAATAAATAAAGCAAAAAAGAAAAAAAAAACTAAATACAGCAAAAAAATTGTTGGGGCGCTGCCCGCTTAGCCTTCCAACCCTCAGGTTTGCAAATACAGGCCCAGAAGGGCTAGGAGGCTAAACGGGCAGCGCGCCAAAGTTAGGCCCAGAAGCCTGCTATAGAGAGGAGTTCGAAACAGCAGCCGCGCCGCGGCATTTAAACTGGTGCGGGCGCCCCTCGGCTAGCGAGGTGGGACTAAACTTTTGGCCGCGATGCGGACAGCAAAAAAAATTGTTGGGGCGCTGCCCGCTGGGCCCTCCAACCCTCGGGTTTGCAAATACAGGCCTAGAAGGGCTAGAGGGCTCAACGGGCAGCGCGCCAAAG
This sequence comes from Triticum aestivum, assembly GCF_018294505.1. Taxonomy (NCBI): domain Eukaryota; kingdom Viridiplantae; phylum Streptophyta; class Magnoliopsida; order Poales; family Poaceae; genus Triticum; species Triticum aestivum. The sequence goes on along the minus strand of NC_057796.1, from coordinate 27,372,067 downwards.
TTAGGCCCAGAAGCCTGCTATACAGAGGAGTTCGAGACAGCAGCCGCAGCGGGGCTTATAAACCACTCCGAGCCCCTCTCAACTAGCGAGGTGGGACTAAAGTTTTGGCCGCGACGCGGGCAGCAAGAGGCCTTTGGTCCCGGTTGGTGCCACCAACCGGGACCAATGCCCCCCCTTTAGTCCCGGTTGGAGCCACCAACCGGGACCAATGCCCCCCCTTTAGTCCCGGTTGGTGCCACCAACCGGGACCAAAGGCCGCCGCTTCCCGCCCTTTGTGCTGCTGAAAAGAGGCCTTTGGTCCCGGTTGGTGGCACCAACCGGGACTAAAGGGGGGCATTGGTCCCGGTTGGTGCCACGAACCGGGACCAATGCTCTGAGTATATAAGAAAACACTTGGCGTTTTTCAGATTCATCTCTGCAGTTGCCCCCCGACGACGCCGCCAGGCTGCCCGAGCTCGCCCCGTCGACGCCGTCGCCGCCCTCTGCCTCGTCGACGCAGCCGCCCCTGCCCCGACCACGCCGTCGTCACCCCAGCTGCCCGACCACGCCGCGGGCCCTCGCCGTGCCTCTGCCTCGCCCTGCCCTGATCGACCACGCCGCCGTCGCCCCTGCCCCGACCACGCCGCCGTCGCCGCCCTCTACCCCGACGCGCGCCTTGCCTTCTGCCCCTGCCCCGACCACGCCGCACCTCTCCTTTGGTCAGGCCGGCGCCGCCCCCTGCCTCCCTATTTTTTTCACATATATATGATGTTTTTTTCCAGATTATATGTATATGTGTGAGTATATGTATGTGTATATCTGATTATATATCCTCTTTTCAGATTTTTTGTTTTTTGCATTTTTATAAAAATGTATATATGTATGTATGTTCTCTGTGTATATATATGTTCATGTATGCAAAACATAGATTTTTAGAAAAGTTTTATCTATATATGTTCTCTGATTTAGTCCATTTTAGGTTAGTTTCATTTTTAGAAAAGTTTTATATATTTAGGAAAAGAAGGAAGAAGAAGAAAAAGTTTTATATATATGCAAAAGTTACATTTTTAGAAAAGTTTTATATATCTAGCTAGGAAGAAAAGGAAGAAGAAGAAAAAGAAGGATAGGAAAAAAGAAAATAAGAAGAGGAAGAAAGGAGAAGAAGAGGAGAGGAAGAAGAGGAGAAATAAATAAGAAGAGGAAAAAAGAAGAAAAAGAAGAGGAGAAGAAGAAAGGAATAGAAGAGAAGAAGAAAAAATTCTATTTTTTCTTCTTCTCTCCTCTATTCCTTTCTTCTTCTCCTCTTTTTTTTCTTCTTTTTTTCTTCGATCTTCTCCTCTATTCCTTTTCTTCTTCTCCTCTTTTTATTTCTTCTTCGTTTTCTTATGTTTTATCGGGTCTGTCGTCGTCGATATACCCCTCTCCCGATAACTTCAACACGAGGGGGGGTCGATATACCCCCTCCCCGCCGATAATATTATTTTCCCATGTACGTATGTCGTCGTTGTTGATATAACCCCCTCCCGATAACTTCAACACGTGGGGGGGGTCGATATACCCCCTCCCCGATAACATTATTTTCCCATGTATGTATGTCGTCGTTGTCGATATATATAACTCCCTCCCAGATAACTTCGACATGATGGACGGTCGATATTTATACCCCCTCTCGACCGTGATAACTTATACCACGGGAGCACCCCCCGGCCCTCTCGCTCGACCAAAACTCTCGAGGACACCCAAACCCTAGAAAAAAACGATGTCGGTCTCCTACCCCCTCCCGCCGCGCCCCTACCCTTGAAGCGTTGCCTAGGCCACCCCAAACCCGGAATAAGCTAGGTCTACGTTTGCACTAATATATCCACCTGCTGTCATGTTTGTGTAATAATTGCCATGTTGTAATATTTGCAGAAACAATGGAGCACGGACGAGATGAGCAAGCAGAAGAGGTGTTGGGGGACATAATCTTAGCCGGAGGTGATATCTTGTCGTATCTTAACGACAATGATGGTCTGGAAGAACAGGGTGAAGAAGCAGGCTATGGTGATCGAAGAGTGGAGGAGGAAAGACATGATTATGATGGCTCCGGTGACCCAATGCTGGTGCAAGAAGGAGCCCGTGGTGACGGCTCCGGTGACCGAACAGAGTCCGGCCAGGTAAATGTATTAGTTAAGCCTGTGCTGACTAGCTAATTGATGCATTCATTGTTTTGGTATGTACACATATTAATTAACACTCGTCTTTCTTCTTTTTTCTAGCCCTCCGGATCGAGCACAACTTCGGTAAAGAGACGAGGCCCGAAGAGAAAGTTGCGCTCGGATGAAAGGTTTGAGATCACAGCAATCGCGCGCGACGGCCAACCGATTGAACCCCTCCAGACAAAGGATTCATTTGCTGCTCAGTGCGGGGTTCTAGTTAGGGACAAGATCCCGATCAGCATCCACCAATGGTATAAGCCTAAGAAGGAAGACCCTGAGGTGTCTTATGTCAATGATATGCAGAAAGATGATCTTTGGACTGAGCTGAAGGCAAATTTCACCCTACCGCCAGAGGAGGATCCGGAGAAGCCAGTTATAGAGCAATTAATCAAGTCTCATGCTCTTAAGAAGATGGCAGACCTATTCAGGAGGTGGAAGAATGAGCTGAAAACGTTTGTCGACAAAGAAGAGACACCAGAATTCATCGGCCGGTATGAGAAGATCAGAGATCACTGGCCCGCATTTGTGGCCCACAAGACATCGAAAAAGAGTAAGAAGATGTCAGCGACAAACAAGAAGAATGCTGCGAAGAAGAAGCTTCACCATCGCACGGGGTCAGGTGGCTACCTCAAAGCCCGACCTAAGTGGGCCAAGGCTGAGAATGATCTGCTTGAAAAAGGGATCGAACCACAGACAATGAACTGGACAGACCGTTGCCGGACTTGGTTCTTCGGGGCTGGCGGAACCTTGGACCCTGTATCAGGGAGGTGCGTTTGGACGAACGAGCTTTTGAGAATACCAGTCAAGAAGATTCAGCAATATATCGATAGAGCGCAGGAAGGGACGTTCGTTCCAGACAGAGAGAACGACAAGCTCACAATGGCCCTCGGGAATCCTGAGCACCCTAGACGGACACGAGGCACGCCAGGCTCCGTTCCGTGGAAGGCTGGTTTTCCGGACGCGGGCGGTTACAAAAGCCAGGAGAGGAGGAAAAAAGGGGAGCAGATCCAAATTCATAAGCTGCACGAAAGGGTTCAAGCGCTAGAGGAACGAGACGGCAATCGAGATGCCGAAACTACCCCCGAAGCTACACCGCCATCTCAGCGGAGAAGCAGCGTGGCTTCCACCGAGCTGCTTCAGCTGGAGCATGCGGCTCCTGCTAGCTACCCCATGGATGCTATCACGGAGTCTCAACATTGCCACCTTATGGCGGAATGGCAGAACTTCAAAGTCAAGGCGGCTGTTGGCTCTGTTTTACCTCCTGAACCCGGCGCAACCTACCACTGCCGGCCGATTCCAGAAGGATATGCTAGGGTGATGGTGGATGAAATAATGGAGGGATTTGAGGAGCTCCAGCTTGACCACCCTACCGGTGAAGGGGAGACTCGGCTGGGTTCTGCTATGAAGACTCCATGCCTATGGCGGAAGGAGCTCATCAAGCTTCCGAACTGGATGGCTCCGGCGAGTAAGGGCACTCCGCCTCCTGCTCCGCCTCCTCCTCCGGCGAGTGTTGAGGGCACTCAGCCTCCTTCTCCGGTGCGTGGCGGCACTCCACCTCCTTCTCCGCCAGCGCCGGCGCGCCAGAGCAGCCAGCCTCCTCCTTCTACGCCTCGTCAGCAAGGGCGGAAGAGACCCGCCGCCGCTGCGGCTGCTCCGGCGCGTCGTAGTCCTTCTCCTCCGCCTCGTAAGCAAGGAAAGAAGACAGCCGCAACCGCTCCGTCTGCTCTGCCGGCGTCTAGCAGTATAGCTGCCAGAGGCGGGAGGCAATACAGATTCGGTCCTTCTCTGAAGACTTCAGAGAAGTTACCATACGAGAGGACCGAGGAGGAGAACGCGAAGATCGTGCGAGCCGAAGTGAAGAACTTCTTTGAAGGGGTGAAAGCAAAGAAACATCCACCTCCGGAGGAGAAGGTAGATCCGGTGAAAGCAAAGCGCACTCTGGCTGCCCTGACAAAACCACCAAAGTCTCCGCCGAGAGGCAACTATGAGCGCATTCTTGCAAAGACATATGCCGAAGCGGAGCGGTCGGGAAGTACTGTCAGTGATAAAAGGTTAAAAGAACGACGAGCTGGGAAAAAAATTGCCCAGCTCGGCGAACAAGCGAACCAATCGTGCCCCCCGCTCAAGGTGTCAAAAGACATGGTCGCTAATGATCCGAGTATGGTGCCCGGTTATAGCAATCTTGGAGATTGCCTGCCCGACGATGTACATTATGAAATCATGGAGGTGGACGAACACAAATACCATTACGGGAAGCCTCTCGTCAAAGATGAAAGATCTCTAAGCACGATGATGCAAAGACTACATGATTGGTACATGAAAACCTGCAGAGAGTCAGATGGGATGGATACTTTGACGCTGAGACTTAAACCGGAGCATGACCTCGTTGGAATTGATCTGCTGAATGTTCCATTTGAGGATTTCTTCCAGTTTTACAATCAAAAGGCCCTCGATAAAACAATGATCACTTGCTACTGTCTGTAAGTAGTACTACTTCTGTCATTAAGTCTCTCTATATAGGTTAGCTATTTCATTGCATGTATTTATACTTATCCTCACTATATTATGCAGATTGAAGATCGCCGAATTGAAGAAAAGACAAATCGGTGATATTGGGTTCATTAACACAAATCTCATAGATGCATATACGGTTGAAAAACATCCCAAAGAAGCCGAGGCCAACTTGCTACAATCGTTGGTATTAAATCAAAACAAAGATATAATACTCTTTCCTTACAACTTCAAGTGAGTGTTACTGTCTTGTGCATATTCGGTTTCCCTTATTAGTCCAGGTTATGGTAATGTAATTGATGACTTATGCATGCATGCGCAGCTTCCACTATATTCTCCTAGAGATTAAGCTTGAGCAGGGAGTAGTAACCGTCTTAGACTCAAGACGAAAAGATCCCCAGGACTATGCGAACATGACTCAAATGCTCGAGAAGTAAGTTAAATCGATCATTATCCACCATATCAGCAACTTTGTTCATTTTCTGATATCAAGTAATTGTTTTCTTTGTCTGGCAGGGTTTGGAGAAAATTCACCTCAAAAGCTCTGGGACTGCCGAAGAAGCTGAAATTTAATCACCCGAAAGTAAGTACTATAGTAGCATGTTCCGCGCATCTCCTAGTGATTCAAGCGCTAGTTTCATCAATACCATTTAGCATGCTTGCTTATCAGTTTGATTGACCTCTATTTCTTGTAAAGTGGTTGTGGCAGGAACCCGGGAATAATTACTGTGGATACTATGTTTGCGAGTCCATCCACTACACGACCTGTGAGCGGGGCTACACTGAAGAACAATATGAAGTGCGTAAGCAATAATATTCACAATTTTATTTTATTACCATCATTTGTGTTGAGTTTCATTTATTCATATATATATGTATTGACCCCCTTCTTCAAATTAGATGTTTCGGAAGCGGGATGAACAACTAGCACCACATCGTATGCGAGGAATTCAAGAGGAATTGGCGGCATTCTTCCTTGACCACGTGATCGCTGAAAACGGAGAATACTATGTGAACCCTGTGTTCCTACAATTTAATTAGGAGATTGTATTGTAAGATATAATTATTGTATATATGTAGCCGGTAGTGTCGGATAGATATACGAGAACTTGTTGTTCGACCAATATCTCGGAGAAGGAGAGGTGGTCGATATCACTTCTCTCTGTATGCATATGTTCATGACGATCTTCTGTTTCCTTCATTTGATTACTAGCTAGCGTGTCTACTCCTCTCCATACGTATATAGTACGTAGCGTCGACCAAGCACGGAGATAAGAGAGGACACTTCTCTCTATTAATTAGCTAGCTAACACAATATATGAAACACCTAAATTAACCCCCCAAAACCCCTAAACCACCCCCTTTCAAAAAAACAAAAACCTCAGCTCCTGCCAGCTACTGACGCGTGGATGCCTATTGGTCCCGGTTGGTGGCACCAACCGGGACCAAAGGCCCTCCTGCCTGGGCTCCCCGCACCGGCCACGTGGACGGCCTTTAGTCCCGGTTCGTGTAAGAACTGGGACTAAAGGGCTAGGGCATTAGTAACGACCCTTTAGTCTCGGTTCCAGAATCGGGACTAAAGGCCCTTATGAACCGGGGTAAAAGCCCCTTTTCCTACTAGTGTGTGGTTGGTCGGCCGCACCCAACCTGAGTCTTGAGGACTTTGCACACCGCTTTTTGTGTCCAGAAGTATTCTACCGAGCTAGGAGTTGATCCTCAGGCCAATTTTGCGAATCAACCTGAGTCTCAGGGCTACTGGGATCAGCGGTCTTGTGTCATCCTTCAGGTGCATCTCAGGTTTTAGACCGATACACACCTTAAGGGCTACTGGCTATATATCTCGGCAGAGAATAAAATTGCACCAAGCAAAAATGTTGACAAAACATTTTTCAGTAATCCATCAGAAACAATGCATGGCTTAAACTAAATAAATAGCAGCTAGAAAAAAAATAGGTAAAGCCTGATTCTGAAGCAGAAGTAGTATACAGATCTACTACCAATTAAAAGGAGGCGGTTTGTGCTCACTCGAGATTGTTGATGGTGGGCTTCAAGATAGCCGGTGCTGATGTTCTTCGATCTGGAACCAACAAGTTCAAGCATCAGTTCATGGACAGTGAGTGCATGGATTGGAGAACAAAATATGAGGTGGAAGAGGAGGGGGTAACCTTGGTCGAAGTAGGTGTCTGCCGCTCCCGCCCCCGTTGCCAGATGGGTCAGGAGCTTCGAGGCGGAGGGTGATCCAGGGAAGGAGGAGGGTGACGGCCGCGGCCCGTCGCCGCTGCTGACACTGGAGGAGCGGAGCGTGGATGCTGAGCACCGGGCGGAGGAGGTCGAGGGACATCGCTTCGGTCGCCGGCGGAAAAGCTTGGATGCGGAGGAGGATCTTGGTCGACGGCGCTTGTCGGTCGCGAGAGAGCGAGCTGAGTCGAGGGTTTTCTCCCTGACCTATCGACGGCATATCCTAAACGGCGCTCGCTGCGCCCGTTACAGTACTATGCGCAATCGGGCGCACACCCCCTGCTGCGCTGGGCCGGCCCGTTGTCATTTTTTTTTCTTCTGTTTCAAACTGAATCAACGCAAAAAATGGTGTGTTTGAGGCAGGGTTCGAGCCCAGGATCTCCACGTTCAAAGAGCAGCGCCCCATCTCCAGGCGGGGTTCGAGCCCAGGATCTCCTCCTCAATTTTTTTATTTTTCCTTTAAATAATTGTTTTCTTCTTCAACTAAATTTATCCTCTCGACAATAGGGTCGGTTGGAATTTCCGGTTCAACTACCTCCTAGATAAATAAAATCTATGTCAACTTGATGGGCATAATTGTCATAAACAATAAATGAACCAAATAGTTATAAAAGATAATATATACCACATCCGAATCATAGCCAGGACGAGGGCTGACGGGGGCGGATACCAAAACCATCGCACTATATAATAACAAGCAATAATAAAAGTAAGAAAATTAGACAAGTATCTATTTAAAGTAAGATTTTTTTTGTAAACCTAGACAAATCTCGGGGAAAATGGAGCTTGTAGGTCGAGCTTCGAGAGAAGAAAGCTTAACTAGTGTGGCTCGGGCATTTCATCGAACATCTAATGTGCGTAGGAGGTGAGCTAGAGCACCACAAAACTCTCCCCTCGCCGGCCAGAAAAAACAGAGCACTCCAGGGGTATATATAGACAACTCATTGGTCCCGGTTCGTGGCTGGAACCGGGACTAAAGGCCCCCCTTCCGTCCTGGTTCTAGGCACGAATTGGGACCAATGGCTGTGGACCAGGAGCGAGGTCCATTGGTCCCGGTTCGTGCCTAGAACCGGGACAAATGGGTCCACACGAACCGGGACAAATGCCTCCCGAGGCCCGGCCGGCCCCGTGGACGCACGAACCGGGACGTATGCCCCCATTGGTCCCGGTTCGTGACAGAACCTGGACTAATGGGCTGGCCAGGCCCCAACCAAAGCCCTATTTTCTACTAGTGTACTATTATTACTCCACCCCAAAATCGCTATCCGACATGATGATCATCCATGGCTACGATGAACTAATAAGTTTCTATTCTTTTCACCTTCTTTAGATATTTTTCTATTATTTCAATTCTTATTTATTGATTGATTATCTAATTTATTAAGAGGCTATCAGAATATATGATGAACACGATAAATTGAGGATCATAGATGATAAATTAGGTCTACTATAGCAACTTCAATTTCTCCAGAAAAAATAATGACAAAGTCTGATGTGCTTTGTCCAGAAAAAATAATGACAAAAGCAGCGGAACATTTTTGACCAAAACTAACAAAGTGATTACAAATTATGGATCTCATGACAATCTATAGGAAGTACAGTACTAGTACTACCCCGTACGTGCAAAAATGTTAACATAACGCGAAATAAATTTCATCATTACATCTTTTCATCTGGCTCTAATTAAGTAGCTTTGGAGATTCTAGACATAACGGCCGCGAGCCTCGCAATACACTTGAACAGATCATCGTAGACCGGCGGCACCGCACCATTGCCGTCGCAGGTAGTCTCCATTGGCACGATCATGTAGCCATGGCCGGTGGACTCGATCACAGCGCCCGGACCGGGCGCAGGAAACACCTTGTAGTCCTCGTCGTACTCACCGTAGACGTACTGATTGGGCCTCACGTACTGACCATCCGCACGATCATCGTAGACCGGCGGCACCACACTATTGCCGTCACAAGTCGCCTTCATCGGCACGATTATGTAGCCATGCCCGGTGGACTCGATCACAGTGCCCGGACCAGGCGCAGGAAACACCTTGTAGTCCTCCTCGTACTCATCGTACATGTACTGGTTGGGCCTCACGTACTGATCGGGCCTCGCCGCCACGCCACTCGCCGGCGGCGGGGGTGTGTGATCCATGCCGTGGTCGTACTCGTCGGCATACCCATATGACACCGCGCCATTGCCGTCACACGTAGTCTCCATTGGCACGATCGTGTAGCCATGGCCGGTGGACTCGATCACAGTGCCCGGACCAGGCGCAGGAAACACCTTGTAGTCCTCGTCGTACTCACCGTACACGTACTGATCGGGCCTTGCCCCCACGCTCGCCGGCGGCGGGGGTGCGTAATCCATGCCGTGGTCGTACTCGTCGTCGTACCCGTACGCCACCGCGCCACTGCAGCAGCGCACCACCTGCGGGCGGGCGGCAGCATTGCCTGCCTCCATTGCTGCCATGCTACTGACAGGGCGCAGCTAGCTCTGCTTCTTCTTCTTGTTCACGGATCGACGTCGGCGAGCGGTGAAACTGAGCAGCGGCGACCTCGACTTGTTGTGGATCCCAGCAGCCTTCCCGATGCACCTTATATCCAGTCGTGAGCATGTTGCATGCAGGGTCGGTGTAGGAGTCCGATTGGGAGCGTGTACGTACGAGAGGTGACATGAAAAGGAAGCCGAGTATATTTCGTTCTCGAGATCAACCGGAACTCAAAAAAACGATTAGCACACGGACATGGAGGCTATGCGAACGAAACTCTCGGCGGAGTGAGACGTCATGCACCCACCAACCGATCCTGACCATCCATCTGGTCGTAGGTACGTAGGTCGGTCAACCCGATTACAGTAAACAAAAAAAATAAAAGCTAAGTAGCTGCTTAGTGCACGTATCTAGCTGCTTGAGCAACAGAAAAATCTAGTAAAAACAACTGGATTCTCATCGCAAACAAAAAAAAACAATAATAATCATAAAAAACAATGGAGGGAACCGGCGCGTAATTCACGAGAGCGTATGCGCTATACATGTGTCGCAAAAATCCGAGAGTACACAGATCACACCACCTGATGGGCCGTCTTCATCATGCCTCGTTGCACCTCTAGTGTCGCTTCTTGTCGCCATCTCACCCTTCACCTTGCCATTCACCTTGCCATTCCAAACATTTTGTTTCACTGACTTGCCCGCCTAGCGACGCTTCTCATCATCCACCTTGCCATTTCAAATATTTCATTTCGTTGACTTGCCCGTCTAGTGACACTTCTCATCACCATCTCACCCTCCGCCTTGCCATTCCAAACATTTCATAACCGAGAGTTAGATGGAGACATTTATGTGAACCAGCAACCAGGATTCATCAAAGCGGAAGAAGAACACAAGGTATTGAAGCTACACAGAGTCTCGTACGAGCTATGGCAAGGCCCTCCCGCGTGGAACATAACTTGACCGGACATTGATTTCTCTTGGATTTGAGAAAGACCCACTATGACATCCAATGTACAAGAGATGTAAAAGAAGGGATCGTCTACTAGTTGACATTTACGTCGATGACCTATTGATTACTGGAGCAGATGAAGATGTGCTTGCAATGTTCAAGCTGCAAATGAAGGAGCTTTTCAAGACGGATAATCTATGGCTATTGAGTTACTACCTCGGGATTAAGGTACAACAAAAGCCGGAGGGAGTCACGCTACATCAAGAGGCATCACATGGAAGGTACTCGAAAGCTGTGGCATGAAAGATTACAATCCAATTAATATTCCAGTGGAGCCTTACCTTGCATTGAGCAAGAAGAGGAAAGCACCCGTGGTTGATCCAACATAACATGGAAGTGTGGTCAGAAGTTTGAGGTTTCTCTTGAACACAAGACCAGACTTAGCCTATTATGTTGGGATTGTGAGTCGCTTCATGGAAGCACTCACTACGGAACATTGGACAGCTATGAAGCATATACTAGATATGTCAAAGGGACGACAAACTTCGGTTGTCTCTATGCGGCAGAGGAGAAGAAGGAGATGGTGAAGCTTCTCGCCTACAATGATAGCAACACGACACTAGTAGTTGACAACAGTAAAAATACCTTGGGTGTGGCATTTCGTCGATGAAAGCATAGTAAGTTCGTTATCACAAGAACAGAAAGTTATGACATCGATTTCAGATGAAGCGGAGTATATTGCTGCTGCCGCCGCGACATTTCCAGGTGTGTGGCTAGGGAGGCTACATGGTGATCTCATGAATCGAGATCCGGAACAACTGGTGCTCAACATTGACATCGAGTTTACAACTTTTCTGCGCGAGGATCCAGTGCGGCGTGAAAGGAGCAAGCACATTGATATAATGTATCACTATGAAAATATAATAACTGCGTGGAAGAAGGTAAGTTAAAGGCCAACCAGGTTTGCACCGATGATCAACTAGTGGACGTCCTAATCAAAGCTTTGAATCGAGAGAACTTCTTGGAGATGCAATGAAGGATCTGCGTCCAAGCTGTGACATGATGACATCGTGTTTAGGGGGTAATTGTTGGAATTAAACACGATTTGATCCCCTATTAGCTGGTGATTACACGGTACGGATGTCAGAGTAGAAAATAAATTGCATGGTTTGGTGTTTGCCTTGTATATGTTTATTTATATAAGTGCAATGCTACCGCTTGTAATCAACCAACCGTGAAGCAATAAAGTATTCAACAGGAGCGTCACACCCCCGTGGCAATCACCCAAGTTTCGTGTGCGTTCGTTGTGTTCATGCCGTCCGGCCGCTGTGTACGTGCGTGTTCCTTTGGCGTTGCAATATCCACATGTAGATATCTCAAAACAGACTTTCATCCCGCATTATAGATAAAGCAACGGTCGAATGATACAAATGATGAGGATACCCTCTTACAAAGTAGATAAAAAAAATACAACAATAACTTAGAGCAAACTAACACCTCGTCAAGACCCGACCGAAGACTCTTGAGCTTCACGACAATGCCCCCAAGAAGGCGACAACGCGAAGCGTCGCCGTTGCCGAGTCCAAGAAAACAGACAGAGGTTTTCACCCGGACCCCTGGCATAACGAGACCCACAACAACGACTCCAAGAAGCAAGCGACACCCACAGGCGCCGTCGACGCCAGCGCGAGATAGCGAGAAGCTTTCGCTCGGACACTCGCCGGCCACCAGGGGAGTCCCGATCAACATCTCCGTGAGGGCCTGCCCATCCACACCAGATCTGGGCACTGCCAGAGCCTCCCACCACTCCACCCCTTACTGCCCACACGACCAAGAAGTAGAGTCACCACCACCACCATAGAGTGTGCCAGAAAGCGAACTGCGAGGCTCAGCATCCGAGACCACGGTCCCGGCATCCATGGCCCCGGACACCACCGGCGATCCACATATGATCCCCTGCCACATTCGTAGGAGTGAAAGGGACCACATTTCGTTCCTAGCCCGACATCAGTCACCGGGTCTCGGTGAGCACCTCCACAGTAGGAGGCGCCCACACCTGCCTCCCTTCTCGGTCCTGGTGGACAGTGGGGATGCAACCTACTGACTGCTGACGGCCGCCGTCGAGCACCTCGAACGACGCAAAGCCGATGGCCACAACAGCCGATCCGTCCGATGATATGGCAGCACCCGAAGGGCCTAACTCCGACCGGCTCCATGAGCAAGCAGCAGACACAAAGTGCACAACACGAACGAAGCCAACGCAGACCTAGTCAACCCCTTGTACCTACGCGCCAGATGCCGTCCACCACCACGAATCAGATCCACGCCGCACGCCGAAGACGCCCACCGGCCGGATCGCACCGCCACCAACCGCAACAGCCGCGCCGCCCCATCGCTACCGGGTGAGCACGGGGAATTCCACCATTGACCGCCACCTGGACCATGCCCATCCTCACCTACCCGGAGCGGAAGCTCTGGTCCGCCTCAAGCCTAGATCTAGCCCGCCCGAGCACGAACCCTAGGACCCAACCATCCTCCGTCACGTGAGCACCTCACGCTTTGTTGGCTCGGATCTAGGAGAGGGGAGGATGCCACCACCGCCCGCACCCCACTGACAAATAGGAGCCACCACCGCTCGAGCCGCGAGGCCACGCCGTTGACCGGTGCCACCACCAAGATCCGGACGAGCCTGAGCAGGGCAACGACACCACCTCTTGGTACACGCCACACAGCGAACCAGGCCGGAGCAGCGCCCAAGGCCGTAGATCGAGTCGGGACCCGCAATCACGCCGTCTCGCCCAAGCCAAATGCGTGGCCTGCACCACACCGCTGCCGAACCACCCCTAGCAACCGAGGCGACCAGAGAAGTCCAGCCCACGACGCTGACGAACAGCCGGACAGAGGAGCCGCACACACCAAATTGGGCAGACATGTCCACCACCGTCTCCCATAGCACACCCCACCGCCACAGCCTCACGCCCAGCCCTCGCGCATCTTGGGGCAAGACACCACGCCACGCCAAGCAGCCCAGACGCCGCCGCTGGCAACCCCACGTGCCGCCACTGGTCGATCGAATTCTAGAAGGGCACCGGCCATCGTGGAATGCCACCACCACCGCGTAGCCACCACATCTAGTCGCCTAGACGCACCACCAGCCCCCCTGCATGGGTCGCCGTTGCGCCGCCTACGCGAGCGCCGCGCCCACACAAGGTCGTTGTAGCCCGCGCTGCAAGCACTTGGGCAGGGCGGAAGACAGGCCCCGCCGCCACCGACGCCGACCCAGCTATGCCCGACGGCGCCCTCCGGGGGCGTCGAGGGAGAGGGGAGGAGCAGGGGAGGTGTGGACTGGCGGCGGCTAGGGTTCCGTCATGCCGCCCGCGGGAGCAGCCCAGGTGGAAAGGGGATCGGGATTCATGACCAAATGGGATTCATCATCCACAAGTAGATCGATAGGAGCAGACTAGCCAGAGGAAGCTATCTTTGAAATGCATGGGTGGATCGATCAGAGTCAGCCTCGCTCGTTCGTCGTCGTTGTCATCGTCGTGTCATCATTGTCCGAAGTACTTTACGTTGGGACTGGGCCAACAATCATGACTTCTATCCATCCATACAAATGGTTGGCTGGACAAACCGTGTGATTGAGGTCCACATGCACATCAAACAACATGTGCAATGAGAGTCACATGAGTGAACGATCCTTTGGTGACAAACAATACTAGTTCGGTGTGCGATGAGCCTTTTCATCTTTTTGGGATGTCTAGTCCTCTAAATATCTAATTGTGGTCCATGAACCTTTGTCCATGGCAATCATGAAAAATTGACGACCTGTCTTTGTGGTGATTTTCTGTAGTTCTTTCCAATGATAATGATGATCTCAATATTGTGGAAGGTTTTTGCAAGCCAATCGAATCTAACAATTGAACTTTTGTTGATGAACAACTTTTTATTGGTTTGTGTTCGTACGTTTGGTCATATTATAATTGTTGGCGGTGAAATTTGGAATTTTCTGAGGAAAAATGTACTCAAGCAAACTCAACCTGGTTTGCACATTGTATACCCGACACGGTGTGCTGGTTCCTTATAAATAACAAGTGCGACCCACTGGTATTCATGGATATGAATGCATGTTTATAGAGTCTGGGGATTCAATAATGATGTTCTCGTTCCTTTGCTAGCCAGTAGCCACAAGTACTATCATATTTTGAGAACAAGAAAAAGAAAATTACCTGGAGCAAGTTGCAAATCTCACAATAAAATTTTATATGTAGAATTCATGGGTAGACGTACTGGAAACAACAACTAGCATTTGATTGAGAATAGAATTGCCACATCAATACTCCAGTCGATCATCTGACAGACCTTTTAGATTTTAGTAGAAACATCTGGCCTCTTATTTGTCCATCAGTCCGCTGGTAGTCAGAGACTGTTTCATGCATTGAATAGGAGAGGTTGCCCTCTGTGTTAGCTTATGTGGTTACTTTGTCTCAACAATTTAATAGGCAAAGACAAATTAAAGAACACAAATTTCACCATACCCCAGTGTTGGTGATTCTGGTTCCTCGCCCCTTTCTGCATGATGTGGTTGGCTGAGTTCCAAACGAACTAGATTTGCGCCATCTCGAGCAGCAATGCTGCAATGACTAGAAGAACTTGTAATCACCCCGTTTGCTTCTGGCTGCCCATTTAGCTGAAAAATTGAATTGAACATGCATGACAACTTACAGATATGCAAGGTTTTTGTATTATATATGGAGTACTCTTATATACTCCCTTTATTTTATTTCAATTTTGTGTGGGTGGTTCTCTTATACCTACGCACCTTGGTTTGCAAATATATATTCTCTTGATGAATGATATTTAGTTTCTTGTGCAGCTCAACATTTTCTTGGTGTACGAGGTTTCCCTGCAGTTAAAAAAGGTTAGGCTACTTGGAAATAAAACGGGCCACCCTCTGTGATATGGAGGTAGTAGTGTTGCAATGGTGAAATCTCAAATTGACCTTCTTATTGAACTCTTCAATTTCATCAATCATAAGTTGGTCCTGGAACGAACAATATGATTAGTGCCACTACAAAGATGCACGATCATGGTAACATTAAGCATTACCTTTGCTAGTCGAATGTTATGCAGGCTCGTTTCTAGTTGCTTCTCTAAACCACTTAAGTCTTCCAAGCCTAAGCCAGATAAATGTTGTCCCAACAACTGCCTGAAATGGTTTAGCAAATTAGTGCAAAATGTGTTATCATTGTTTTCTGAGTATGAATATTACATCTATTAAGGATTTGAGTTTATGATATTTCAAATTGTTGCACATGCAAAATCAGTACCCATCTCAGTTTTAGAACATCATTCATATAAATTTACTTAGCATACCTATTATTTTCCTGCAAGTTATGTAGTTGCTGCCTCAAACGTTCTCCCTCTGCTTGCCAAAACTATAAACGGACAGTCACATACATGTAGAAATACTCAATGTCCTGGAATAATGTATTTATACTACAGAATTTAAAATAAAACAACTGAACGGAGACAAACTATATTGTCGTGGGTTTTGTTAAATTATAGGTGAAATAATGAAATAGCTATTCAATTGAACTACAAAAGCAACATGAACCAATCTTTAAAATATGCATATATTTTTTACTAATTGATCAAGTGGGTGCATTAAATATCATTAGTATATTGAGGTCCTTTGTGTAAGATGTTGGAAATGTTATCTCCTTAAATTTTGGAATAAGGCAAATTTATCCATTTTTTGTGTCATCCCACCTTCCCGTGTCACTACAATGAAACTCTAAGGCACTTATAAGTAAACTCCACTAAATAGAGCTAAGCCAACATATATAGCAGTCAGGGTGTATACAAACGACGATGGTCTGTAGAGCAACGCATGAGATGTTATTTGTTTTATGTATAATTTGTTTTACATCCCACTTTCACCTGAAAGCCTGTAGCGTTGCTTTGCTCAAGATCGGGCCCATATAGATACTTCCCCACCCCACCCCCACGCCGACTAGCGCTTCACTTAGAAGACGATCTTTTAGTAACAAGAGCACTGCCTCTCTTAACTCCGATGTGCCCTAACATCTACAATGTTCTAGTTTGAAAATAAAAATTTGATTTTCGCGGTTAATTCAGATTTGCAACCCATGAAGTTTGATTTCTAACGGTATTGTAAATTCCTTAGCTAATAGTGCACTTTGCAGTAAAAAATAATACTACGCATTCTATGAGTGCATCAAAACAATAGATTTTTTATTTATTGGTTATTTTGAAACAAAGTTATAACATAATAGAGTGAAATTAGTCGAGCAACTTTGGGCAGCAGCACGTTACTGCCAGCGCCCAGGACACCGTGTCGGCAATGGATAATCACATTAAGGAAAGACATCAAGAATAAGGTGGTTGAGGGCTCATTCTGGCATGACACTTGATGTTAATCTCAATCTTTGTTGCCATATGAGAAGGTATATCTCTAAAGTTAGGGTGGCATAATTGGATAGCTATCCCACGCATGGTATCCGCATGGTATGAAGGTGGGATAGTACAATAGTATACGAAGGACAGACTCAATGAGCATTGAAGTAGACATAAACCGCATGACTAGCTATCTTATTGAGAAATACTGATCAAAAGTCATACCTTAGCTTCTGCGCTTGCACTCATGA
This sequence comes from Triticum aestivum, assembly GCF_018294505.1. Classification (NCBI taxonomy): domain Eukaryota; kingdom Viridiplantae; phylum Streptophyta; class Magnoliopsida; order Poales; family Poaceae; genus Triticum; species Triticum aestivum. The sequence goes on along the minus strand of NC_057796.1, from coordinate 27,355,039 downwards.
ATTGTTGACCCTCCTTAACCTGTTGGTATCTTTCAAGTAGTGATTTCATCCTGTAAACAAGAGATAACATATTATAATATTAAACAAAAGCCAAATCTCTTATCTTACAAATGAGAAAGATATAATTATGCACACTTTGTGAAGTTTTTGTTGAAGAGAGGTACACGTGTGCCAATGCATGCTGACATGATTTTACGGCCATAGTTTCCATGGTTATACAATGGATATGGGGCGCAGTTTTGAATGAATGTGTTGGCATGGTATGTGCATATATCATTTTTCTAAAATCAAAGGCTAACATTTTGATATATATATTTCCACACGTTGTATTCATATTATCAACCTAAATATTATTAAACATATTTATATATTCTCTTACATTTCAATGCAGACTACATACAAGAGGGTGTTAAAAGTTGGAAACAGACAATAGAAAAGAAAAGATGTGTGGACTAGTGTCTTGAGTTTATTCGTCTAATGATCCCTACATCAAAAGGTAGTCATAAGTACTTGTTAATCTATTGTAAAAAAAGCACTTGTCAATAGTATTTGGGGATAAAATGGAGGAAAGGTTGGATGTTAAGAATTTGTGAGAGCATAAAATAACCACAGAAGTATTTCACAAAGTTAGTAGTAGAAATAAGTTGGACAGAGAAAATAATGTGACTCGTGTGAATAGTATGTAGATTAATAGAGTTGGAGCGGGAAATAGAAAATATCATTTTGTGTTGTATTTTTTATGTCCGGTTTAAAATATACTTCAAAGGAAGATAAGATGATGTCATTAATTATTTCTGTAGGGGCGCATGCACACTATGAAGTTGAAGTGCGTAAAATACAATGTTTTCTTCAATATGTGATGTTTTGGTTCCTAATCGGACGAGAACTTCTGAATGCACCACGAAATAACACTGTGAAACCACAAGCTTAATTAACTGAGGTTACACATATCAAGAAATACCACCAGACCTGCTTATATCTCATACAAGTGAGGCAAGCGAAATTCCAGCTCATCCTTTTACTATGGTGACATCTCTCGATCGTCAATATAGAGAAAGGAGACGAGTGGACTTCGCTATGCTCTGCGAAGCAGAAAGTAAAATATCGCCAAAAAAACTAATTAGGAGCAGTAAGGTAACAAAGTTGAGACTGAGAAAAATACTGATCAAGAATTCAAGATACAAAAAAATCATTAATTAAGTCTTTTAATTTCATATTCTCTCCTTAAAAACCAAAGTTCTTGGGTGGAATGAAGAAATGGATTAAATTTGGCTCGAAACATTGGCTGATGGAGACCTAAATTAATATGGATTACTATTTAACTGTCGCTTGAGATGAGTTTGCAAAATCAGTCTATCTGGCATGTCCGTGCTCTTTCGCAAAATTTGCCTCCCCTCCCCTGTTCTAGATTATTGGCTCAAATTACCAAGCATCCTCAGAAAAAGGAGAGAAATACAGTGGGTATTTGGATCTTGTATTTTAGGAGGACACATGCAGCCCCATATAGGTCATACACTCGTCAGTAGCAAAGGTTCGAAATTAACTCAGAGGCAATATATAGATCAATAGAAGATACGAACTGAAACAACCATACATCTAGCTGATTTAGCCCATAAAGTACTGAAAGTATAGATAGATAGATAGATAGATAGACAGACAGATAGATCTATAAAGAGTAGTATACCCGGTGTTGGAGTTGGAGTAGTCGTAGAGGCGTCCTGTGTTGGAGAAGAGGAGCACCCCTACCTGTGCATCACAGAGCACGCCCAGCTCCCTGGCTTTCTTGAACAGCCCACCCTTCCTCTTGGAGAAGGTCACCTGCCGGCTTGTGGTGTTTTCGATCTTCTCGATCACCGTCTTTCCCCGGACCATGACGTACCACCGGAGATTCAGATGGTTAACCAAGCAGGGAGCAAGCACGCTGGCCGGCTAACCGGAGATATTTACTGGCTGAGAGATGAGGAGTTGGTCACCGGAGTTTCGTTTGGAAAGAAGCACTGGTATACTAGTATACTACTATGCTACTTAGTACTTGTACCCAACTCTACCTCAGGTCTCGTCATCCCAGCGAATCGTGAAATGACACGTCGGACCATGCACGGCCCAAGGGCCATAGATGGTGCATGTGATCCTGGAATATTGTACGAAGCCTACCATTTCTTGCAAATTTCTTGAGAAAGGCTATTCAAAGTTAGGTATGGACCAACCATTTTTCCCTGCTTTCGATCTTCGTGCAGCAACTTTGGACTATGGTTGCGGAGGACATATCTGGTGCAGTTCATATCTGCTACTACTGATTAACCTATAATATACTGGATCTAGCTACCAGGAGAAAATGTCCACTGCTAGCTGTACGGCAGCATATCATCCACTCATGTAAATTATTTCTTTTTTCTCCGTACATAGATAAGTGCCGGCGATGATCCGTACGGAGACAGACTTGTAATTAACAACTAGCTGGTCCATTCAACCAACCGCTTTGCCTTTGGTTTGGTGTTCATTGCACGGGAAAAAATGTACTCCTACTGGTCTGTCAAAGCATCTGCGCATGCGCACTGTCACGTGCTAAAACCATGTGCATGGGAGGTTAGATCTGGCCTCACTTCGCATGCGCGTCAGTACGTTTCTTTCGAAGCATTCTTCTATAGTTCAACTACCTGTATGACGATACTCACTTTGCACGGCGATGAAGCATTCTTCAAGAAATTGGGATTACATGATGATGCGTTGAAGAAGACCAATATATTCCCTCCGTTCGGAATTACTTGTCGTAAAAATGGGTGTATCTAAAACTAAAGAATGTCTAAATACATCCATTTCTACGACAAGTAATTCCGAACTGAGGGAGTAGTACTTAATGGATTTGCGGGTAAACACGACTGAGGCCAAGGTGTAATGCGCATGGAACTCACTGTGGGGAGCAAAATCTTGGCCACCACATTCTCCATCGCCGCGGTCCAAGGTAACTATAATGTTATATTAGGTCGCGATTGGGTTCATACTAATCAATGTGTGCCATCTATCATGCATCAATTCTTAATACAGTGGGTCGATGATGAAGTAGAAATCATTCACGCGGATAATTCGGCTTGTGTTGCTTTGGACAATGCATCGGTGGATTAGAATCATCCCGATGTTACTTGCATAACAAGGCTTGACCTCTCGGAGTTTGATTTCCTTAGTGCTACAAGGAACGGGTTTATTCCCATCTCTTTAAAGACGATTGGTGGTAATCGGTTCCAAGATATGATGTAAACAAAGATTTAAAAGCAATGACCAATACATAATTATAGGCCTAAGCATAAACATGGCCGATACAAAATTATTGCCCTAAGCACATATTGATGACCGATGGAGTGTTGACATGGACTTAGAGCAAACACGATACCAAATATTTTTTGGCACGCTAGCTTTGAAAAAAAAATAGGGGCATGTGTTGCCACCAGATTTTTGCATGCCCATGAACTCAATTAAGATGACATCGGATGGAAAAAGTTTAAACATGAAAGTTCGGTATAAAAATCCTCTTAATCCAAGGTCGGATGAGAAAGATCCAGTCAAAATAGTGCAATGCTGCAGAAACTATGGAGATGGCCGGACGCCCAAAGTCTCCAGTTGCGAACGGACTTTCCGTAAATTGAGACCAGACTGTCCAGTGTGGGTTGCGAAAACCTTCTGTTCTGACCGGACAGTCTGGTCCGGTCAAGCGGACAGTCAGATCCGAGCCGAAATACTGCATCTCCATGGATCCGATGATTGCGTGGGAGATTCAGCCCTAGAGAGGCCTCGAATCAAAAATTGTTCAACATGAAAGTTGTTTGCCTTGTCAAAACAATTAAATTTTCTTTTGGTGTCATCTTCATCTGAGGTCATTTGTGGCCTGCGAGACTCAAAAACGGAACTGCTGTCTCAGACTTACCTATATCTGAGTTCGGTTAATTTTGAAAAGATTTGGACATGATTTGAAGTCATCTACTTTTACGGGAAGTCCAGCCTCCTCAGAGGTGACGGCCGATTAAACAACAACACAGAATCGCAAAACTCATCTACTTTTTGCCCTACTTTTACATCTCCCCCCTGTTCTTTCTCTCTCGTTCATAGTGCTAAAGGGCAGCGATCTCGAGGCTCTAGGGGCGGGCGAACCGACCTAGGGCGGCACATTGCTGCCGTGCGTCTAGATGGGGTCCTCTCGGGTGTGTGAGGTTTCGGGTCCTCAAAAGTACCTGTAGGATTGCTTGCGTGCCGCGCTTCCGGACGAGTCTGAGCTGCGGTGCATCACCCTCGGAATTGGAGGTACACGGCGACGTGTTCGTGTGGGAATAGCCCCCTTAGTCTTCTTCTTGTTTAGCCTCTCCTCTGGATGGGCAGAGGACTCCGCTCTAGTCCCTGGCCTCCAAACCTCCCGGAGGGCGGGAGCCCCTCCGAGATTCGATCTCCCCTCTCTTTTTCTGTTTGTTCTCCTCTCTGTTTTCACTCCTGTTTCTGAGGCCGAGCGCCATTTCCTAAATATCCGGAGATCCATAACGAGGTGGGTGAGAAAGATGAGACCACGCACGAGGGATGGTGCGAAACATACCCATTCATTGACCTCTACATTGGGCCTGGGCACCATTTCGGCCCAAGCGGAGTCGCCCTTGGTGATGAGCGGCGCATGCACGAAGGCACGCTCTAGCGGCGGCATATATCCTCCCTTGTATAGCCGGTCCAGCTTGGCTTGGGTGACGGTGGATGATCTTCATTTCTCTTTGTTAGGGAAAGCGCCTTCTCATTCAGCTCCATCACCACTGCTTGCTAGTAGTTGATAATCCCCAAGTGCAAGGAATCATCGTAGCAATTTCCAAAGATGGAAGTGATAAGTATGGAGTGTCAAACCCACAAGGAGCTAAAGGTAAGATCAATATTCTCTCAAGTCCTATCTGCCACCGATACAACTCTACGTACACAGAGCGTTTGCTTTCATCTAGAAACGAGAAATAAAACTACGTTGTAGGTATAAAGAGGATAGCTTTGCATGATATCGGAGAGCTAAAATATAAAAATAGGTGTTGTTAAGATAAAGTTAGAATATATTACAACATAGTATAAATAGCGAGTGTGGAATAATGATGGATCGGTGTGCGGAATTATCCTAGGCAATTGTTAACAAGATCGGTAATCATTATTGCAATTTCATATGAGGGGGAGGCATAAGCTAACACACTTTCTCTACTTGGATCATATGCACCTATGATTGCAACTCTAGCAAGCATCCGCAACTACTAAAGATCATTAAGGTAAAACCCAACCATAGCATTAAAGTATCAAGTCCTCTTTACTCCCATACGCAAACAACCCCCTTACTCGGGTTTAAGCTTCTGTCATTCTAGCAACCCACTATAAGTGAATCATAAACATATTGCAAACCCTACAGCGGGAATCCCTCACGTGTGCGCGGCACGGAGGGCACCATAGGACAACACCAGAATAAAACATGCAACTCAAACCAATCTAGATCATTAATCAACCCAAAAGACAAAAGAAATCTACTCAAAACATCATAGGATGGCAACACATCATTGGACCATAATATGTGACATAAAGCACCATGTTCAAGTAGGGGATTACAGCGGGGTGCGGTATAGTCGATCGCTAAAAAGAGATGAGGAAGGTGATAAAGAAGGTGATGTTGATGAAGATGATCACCGCGGCGATGGATCCCCCGGCGGCACTCCGGCGCCACCGAGAGAGAGTCTCCCCCTTGTGCTTACTCCTCCATGGCCTCCCCCATAGATGGGGAGAGCTTCTCCCTCGAGTCCTTGGCCTCCATGGTGATGATGGCCCCCTCCGGTTCCTCCTCCATGGCCTCCGGTGATGATGCCCCCCCTCCGGAAGGGCGCCGGAGAGGGCCTAGATTGATTTTTCGTGGGTACAGAGGCTTGCGGCGGCGGAACTTCTTATCTAGGGTTCTTTCTGGAGGTTACGGAATATATAGGAATTTTTGGCATCGGTCTCACGTCAAGGGGGTCCACGAGGAAGCGACAAGCCGCCTCTGCGCGCCTGGGGGGTGGGCGCGCCCCCTGGCTTGTGGCTTCCCTGTGAAGCTTCTGGTCCTTCCTCGATGCTTCAGGGGTCTCTTTTGGTCCACAAAAAATCACCGTAAATTTTCAGCCCATTCCGAGAACTTTTATTTCTGCACAAAAAACGACACCACGGTAGTTCTGCTGAAAACAACATCAGTCCGGGTTAGTTCTAATCAAATCATACCAAAACTATATAAAATTGTTGTAAACATAGCATGAATACTTCATGAATTATAGATACGTTGGAGACGTATCAGCATCCCTAATCCTAATTCCTACTCGTCCTCGAGTAGGTAAATGAGAAAACAAATAATTTATGAAGTGTGAATGCTAGCATAGTGCGTAAATTTGATCAATGATAGTTCCAAACACTTTTTCTAGCCTCATTATATATCATAAACAGTAGCTCATCTCATGAAACTTCTCATGATCAAGTAACAAGCTATTCACATGTTAAAGTATATACCATAAAGTTTCCTTGAAAACTAACAAACTATGTTCTCAGTCACAAAACAATTGCAATTCATCTTACTTTCGGCAAGGGTCTATGTAAGAGCTTTGATTTAGCAAATTCCACATACTCAACTATCATATAGTCTTCCATGATTGCTAACATTCAAAGCATATTTTTAGACAAGTAGCATCCATCGAACATAGAGAAAGAGAGGGGCTTTAATGTTTCGCCACCCAACTTATTTAACATATAGATAATTGTCAAGAATAATAATTCATGATCAAATATATTTGAATGGCCATATGTGCTTAGATCTTTTCCACCACATGATGCTTGCCAACTAAAGAATAATTGAGTTTGAAAGAAGAAGGAATACTATTGACTCTTGAATAAAAGTAAATACATGAAAGTAAAAGATAGGCTCTTCGCAGAGGGAAGCAGAGGTTGTCATGCGCTTTTTAGTTTTGGATGTGCAAACCCTTAATGCAAAGGAACGTCACGTTGTATTGCCCTTTGTGATAGCAACCTTTATTATGCAGTCTGTCGCTTTTATTTCCTTACAATCACAAGTTCGTACAACGCTTATTTTCCCTTACAATAAAAGATCATACATATTTAGGAGCAATATTTATTGCTTTTTGCACCTATGACAACTTACTTGAAGGATCTTATTCAATCCATAGGTAGATATGGTGGACACTCATGGCAAGTAACGAGGTTTTAGGGTTTTTGGATGCACAAGTAGTATCTCAACTTAGTTCAAATTTTTGGCCAGCAAAAGATCCTAAGCAAGCACTACATGTTGGAGGATCCATAACAATATGACTTCTATACTTTATAACTTCTATACAAATATACCCAAACATAACTCATTACGTTGTCTTCCTTGTCCAACTTCAATTAATTTTCTCAAGTTTGAAAATAATTAATGGGGCTCACAATCATAGAAGATGTCCAAGATAGTATCTTTATATGTGAAATCTCTCTTCCTTCAGTATTGTTTCATGAATTGTTCAAGTGACCAATGCGGTGTTTGCTAACTTTCTATAAATTTTACCACCTATACTTCTTATATGTGAAGTCATTAGTCCCCATGGGATAAGCATATAAAACATATATAATTTCAGATTTATGATATTTAATTCATTCAACCATTTAGTCATAAGATATAAGTGAAGCACGAGGGTAAATGACAAAACTACTCCAACAAGATATAACTAAAGATCAATGCGTAGTCATTTAGTTAAATAGCCATGTGAGGACTCTCTCTCATTCAAGATTTCAGATCCAATGATTTTATTCAAATAGATAATAAAATGAAAATACGCTCCAAGCAAAACACATATCATGTGATGAATAAAAATATAGCTTCAGGTAAGGTATACCGATAGTGTTGAAGACGAAAGAGAGGATGCCCCGGAAGGCATCCTCAAGATTAGTTGCTTGTATTTCCTTGAATTTTATCTTGGGGTGCCTTGGGCATCCCCAATCTTAGGGTCTTGTTACTCCTTATTCTCCTCATATCGATATCTCACCCAAAACATGAAAACATCAATCACACAAAACTTAACGGAACTTTGTGAGATGGGTTAGTATAGTAAAAAAAATCTTTCACTTGGGTACTGTCAAAGACAAGATTCATAATTGTTTCCACATAATGCCTACTGTACTCTATAATTTCCACGATTTATAGTGAGCAATATAAGCCATAGAAACTAGAAAACAAGCAAACTATGCATTGAAATCAGAATTTGTCAAGAACAGAACAGTCTGCAATGATCTGAACAACAACCATACTTCTGTTACTCCAAAATTCTGCAAATTTAGGAAAACGTAGGAAATTTGTATATCCATTAACTGTAAAAATTTTAGAATGTTTTGACGCTCCAGTGATTTTTAACAATTTTGCTACTGGGTGCAAAATTTTCTGTTTTTGCACAGAATCAAGTCAACTATCACCCACACTATCCCAATGGCTTTACTTGGCACTTTATTGAAACAGAAACTATAACAACATGATTACTACAGTAGCTTAATCATGTGAACACACAAAAATAGTAAGCATAAATGTTGAGTTGTCTCTAAACGAGAACTTTTCTTCAAAGCTTTTTAGCTAAGCAGTGATATTTTAATGATACTCTTCCAAGCGCAATTTCGATGATAATTTTATTCATACTCTAAAAGATATAAGTGAAGTTCATAGAGCATTCTACAATTAATATACTTTTACCAATCCAATCTCAAAATATATAAGTGAAGCACACGGAGCATTCTATAAAGCCATACTCAAAAGATTTAAGTGGAGCACAAAGAGCATTCTATAAAGCCATACTCAAAAGATTTAAGTGAAGCACAAAGAGCATTCTATAAATCCATGAAGGAATAAATCAAACTAGCATAGTGCATAAAGGAAAATTAAAACACAAAATACGCATATCATGTGAAAACAAAAACCGAGGTATACCGATAATTGTTGAAGAATAAAGATGGGATGCCTTCCGGGGCATCCCCAAGCTTAGATGCTTGAGTCTCCTTGAAATATTTACTTGGGGTGCCTTGGGAATACCCAATCTTGAACTCTTGTCTCTCTGTATTCTTCTTATATCGATTCCTCCTCGATCTTTGAACACTTCATCCACACAAAACTTAACAAAAACCCTTGTGAGATCCGTTAGTATAATAAGGAAAATCACTACCTTTAGGTACTATTGTAAACTCATTCCAACTTCATATTAGCCTTATATCTACTGTATTCCAACTTCACCATGGTTCATACCCCCGATACATCCCATAGATTCATCAAAATAAGCTAACAACACATAGAAAACAGAATCTAGGAAAAACAGGAGAGTCGGTAGCAATATGAAAAATTTACCATAGTTATATAACTCCAAAAATTCTGAAACAATAGGAAAAAATAAACAATTTGCATATAAGTAATTTGTAAAAATTTGAGAAACTTTTGATGTTCCAGTAAAAAAATGTAAATTCACGCACTAGAGCCAAAGTTTCTGTTTTTGCACCGCACATAGCAAACAAGCAATCTAATCATACTAAGGCCAAATCATGGCACATTATTTTTATAATACAATGGATATATACAAGGGGATAATTATTTTTAAGAAAATTCCGTGAAAAATTCTACATTGTTTCCATGACCATGAACACAAGTGTTCAAGGTCGACCCTCACTTCTCCAATTTATAACTTTCCAATCACTTCTCTTTTTGAATAAGTTTTTAGGAAAAAGAGACAAGTATTTTTTTTGTATTTTGCATTCTTTAAGAAAATTGTTTGTTTCACCCACAACTAAAGAAAACAAAAATAAAGGGAAAACAAAATCTACTTAGTGAAGAAAGCAAACAAGCATACACGAGAATATCAACCCCACGCTATTGCTCCCGGCAACGGTGCCAGAAAAGAGCTTGATAATCCCCAAGTGCAAGGAATCATCGTAGAAATTTCCAAAGATGGAAGTGATAAGTATGGAGTGTCGAACCCAGAAGGAGCTAAAGGTAAGATGAATATTCTCTCAGGTCCTATCTGCCACCGATAAAACTCTACGTACACCGAGCGTTTGCTTTCATCTAGAAACGAGAAATAAAACTACGTTGTAGGTATAAAGAGGATAGCTTTGCATGATATCGGAGAGCTAAAATATAAAAATAGGTGTTGTTAACATAAAGTTAGAATAGATTACAATATATTATAAATAGCGAGTGTTGAATAATGATGGATTGGTGTGCGGAATTAATCTAGGCAATTGTTAATAAGATCGGTAATCATTATTGCATTTTCATATGAGGGAGAGGCATAAGCTAACATGCTTTCTCTACTTGGATCATATGCACTTATGATTGGAACTCTAGCAAGCATCTATAACTACTAAATATCATTAAGGTAAAACCCAACCATAGCATTAAACTATCAAATCCTCTTTACTCCCATACGCAAACGACCCCTTACTCGCGTTTAAGCTTCTGTCACTCTAGCAACCCACTATAAGAAAATCATAACATATTGCAAACCCTACAGCATGAATCCCTTACGTCTACGCGGCACGGAGGGCACTGTAGGACATCACCAAAATAAAACATGCAACTCAAACCAATCTAGATCATCAATCAACCCAAAAGACAAAATAAATCTACTCAAAACAGCATAGGATGGCAACACATCATTGGATCATAATATGTGGCATAAAGCACCATGTTCATGTAGGGGATTACAACGGGGTGCAGGAGAGTGGAACGCTTAAAAGAGATGAGGAATGTGATGAAGGAAGTGATGTTGATGAAGACGATGACCGCAGCGATGGTTCCCCCAACGGCACTCCGGCGCCACCGAGAGAGAGGGGGAGAGAGTCTCCCCATTGTGTTTCCTCCTCCATGGCCTCCCCCTACATGGGGAGAGGTTCTCCCCCTTGTGCTTACTCCTCCATGGCCTCCCCCCTAGATGGGGAGAGGTTCTGTCTCTAGTCCTTGGCCTCCATGGTGATGATGGCCCCCTCCGGCTTCCTCCTCCATGGCCTCCGATGATGATGGTGCCCTCCGGCAGGGCGCTGGAGAGGGCCTAGATTGAATTTCGTGTGTACAGAGGCTTGCGGCGGCGGAACTTCTCGTCTAGGGTTCTTTTTGGAGGTTACGGAATATATAGGAATTTTTGGCGTCGGTCTCACGTCAAGGGGGTCCACGAGGAAGCGACAAGTCGCCTCCGTGCGCCCTGGGGAGTGTGCGCGCCCCCCGTCCTGTGGCTTCCTTGATGACCCACAAGTATAGGGGATCTATCGTAGTCCTTTCGATAAGTAAGAGTGTCGAACCCAACGAGGAGTAGAAGGAAATGATAAGCGGTTTTCAGTAAGGTATTCTCTGCAAGCACTCAAATTATCGGTAACAGATAGTTTTGTGATAAGGTAATTTGTGACGGATAACAAGTAATGAAAGTAAACAAGGTGCAGCAAGATGGCCCAATCCTTTTTGTAGCAAAGGACAAGCCTGAACAAACTCTTATATAGAGAAAAGCGCTCCCAAGGACACATGGGAATTATCGTCAAGCTAGTTTTCATCACGCTCATATGATTCACGTTCGTTACTTTGATAATTTGGTATGTGGGTGGACCGGTGTTTGGGTGTTGTCCTTCCTTGGACAAGCATCCCACTTATGATTAACCCTTATTGCAAGCATCCGCAACTACAAAAGAAGTATTAAGGTAAACCTAACCATAGCATGAAACATATGGATCCAAATCAGCCCCTTACGAAGCAACTCATAAACTAGGGTTTAAGCTTCTGTCACTCTAGCAACCCATCATCTACTTATTACTTCCCAATGCCTTCCTCTAGGCCCAAACAATGGTGAAGTTTCATGTAGTCGACGTTCACATAACACCACTAGAGGAAAGACAACATACATCTCATCAAAATATCAAATGAATACCAAATTCACATGACTACTTATAGCAAGACTTCTCCCATGTCCTCAGGAACAAACGTAACTACTCACAAATCATATTCATGTTCATAATCAGAGTGGTATTAATATGCATAAAGGATATGAACATATGATCTTCCACCAAATAAACCAACTAGCATCAACTACAAGGAGTAATCAACCCCACCACAGGAGACTATAAAGATCAACTCTGACGCCACCTTCCTGTCGGCCAATGGATAGTGTTGGGCGGGAGCGATCGCAAGGGACTCCAGAGGACGGGTTTTGATGTCAGTTTGTGAACAGATTGGCACTGCAGCAAGTGTGGAAGAAGCTGAGGCCCGGGCAGCTTTGGTTGGCCTGAAGGCGGTGGCAGAAGCTTACAGAGGGGCAATAGTGCTTGAAATGGACTGTTTGGTGATAGTAAATGATTTAAAAGGTGAAACTCAGAGCCTATCACCATGTTATGGAGTGTTATAGGATATGCTGGACATCTTGGGGTTTTTTTTGCATCCTTCAGCGTCAATCATGTGAGTAGGGATTGCAACACCCTGGCCCATGAGCTAGCTGTGGAGGCAAGACAGCACGACGATCTTCGGCTCTCCGCGACGGTTCCGGCCAGGCTGATGACGAGGATGCGGGATGATTGTACTCCTCCCACTTGTGTATTATGTATACTCGAGTATCTAAAAAAAGAATAGGCCAATAAAAACCGGATTGCAATACCTTATGTGCAGTTCTGTCTCCAGCGTGGTGTCCTCCATAAGCCTCGGAGTGACACTTGTGTAGGATCTGTTCCTGTTCATGCTCAAGTACACAACGTCTAATAACACCATCTACTCCTTCTTTATAAAGGTGTGGGTCATCCCAAAAGTAATGTCTTAAATCATAGAAAAACTTTTTCTTTTGCTGGTATGTGAAACTAGGTTGTATAAATTTAGCAACAATGTAATTCGCATAATCAGCATACCATGGAGCAGTACGAGAAGCATTTATGACAGCTAGTTGTTCATTAGGAAAGCTATCATCAATAGGTAGTGGGTCATCAAGAACATTCTCTAACCTAGACAAGTTGTCTGCAATGGGGTTCTCAGCTCCCTTTCTATCAATAATATGCAAATCAAATTCTTGTAACAAGAGAACCCATCTAATAAGTCTAGGTTTAGCATCATTCTTTTTCATAAGGTATTTAAGAGCAGCATGATCAGTGTGAACAGTTACTTTAGAATCAACAATATAAGGTCTGAACTTATCACAAGCAAATACAACTGCTAAAAATTCCTTTTCAGTAGTAGCATAATTTCTCTGTGCACTGTCTAGAGTTTTACTAGCATATGGAATAACATTCAATTTTTTTATCAACTCTTTGTCCTAGAACAACACCTACAGCATAATCACTAGCATCACACATAATTTCAAAGAGTAAATTCCAATCAGGTGGCTAAACAATAGGTGCAGAAATCAAAGTCTTAAGTATTTCAAATGCTTCTACACAAGCATCATCAAACACAAAAGGAATATCATTTTGTAAGAGATTAGTCAGTGGCCTGGAGATTTTAGAGAAGTCCTTAATGAACCTCCTATAAAATCCGGCATGACCAAGGAAACTTCTTATACCTTTAATGTCCGTGGGACACAACATCTTTTCAATAGCATCAACTTTAGCTTTATCAACTTCAATACCTCTTTCAGAAATTTTATGCCCCAAGACAATGCCTTCATTAACCATAAAGTGGCACTTCTCCCAATTCAAGACAAGGTTAGTCTCTTCACATCTCTGCAAAACTCGATCAAGGTTTCTCAAGCAATCATCAAAAGAACTTCCATCAAAGGAGAAATCATCCATGAAAACCTCAACAATCTTTTCACAAAAATCAGAGAATATAGCCATGATGCATCTTTGGAAGGTAGAGGGTGCATTACATAAACCAAAAGGCATACATCTATAAGCAAAGGTACTGAAAGGGCAAGTAAAAGTGGTATTTTCTTGATCCTCTTTTGACACAGGTATTTGAGAGAAACCAGAATAACCATCTAGAAAGCAAAAATGTGTATGTTTGGATAGTCTTTCTAGCATTTGATCAATAAAAGGTAAATGGTAATGATCCTTTTTAGTAGCTTTATTTAATTTGAGGAAATCAATTACCATCCTATAACCTGTAACAATTCTTTGTGGGATCAATTCATCTTTATCATTAGGAACAACAGTGATACCTCCCTTCTTAGGGACACAATGGACATGACTTACCCACTAACTATCAGCAACGGGATAGATTATACCTGCCTTTAGAAGCTTTAGTATTTCTTCCCTTACCACTTCTTTCATCTTAGGATTTAACCATCGTTGGTGATCAACAACTGGTTTAGCGTCTTTCTCCAATTTTATTTTGTGCTGGCATAGAGTGGGACTAATGCCCTTAAGATCATCAAGAGTATATTCAATAGTAGCATGGTGCTTCTTCAGAGTTTTCAATAATTTCTTTTCTTCATGCTCTGAAAGGTTGGCACTAATAATAACAGGATATATCTTCTTTTTCATCAAGATAAGCATATTTAAGAGTATCAGGTAATAGTTTAAGCTCAAACACGGGATCACCCTTGGGTCGAGGAGGATACACTGGGATTTCAACAGGCAAGTTGTGTTTCAAAATAGGTCCCTGTTTAAAGAATACTTCATCTGTTTCCCTTCTTTCATTCATAAACATATCATTCTCATGGTCTAGCAAATACTGTTCTAAAGGATCATTACGAGGCACGGCAATAGAAGCAAGACCAATAATTTCATCTTTACTAGGCAATTCCTCATCACGGGGTTGTCTACGGAATTTAGCAAAATTAAACTTATGAGACATATCACCCAAACCGATAGTAACAACATCCTTTTTGCAGTCTATTCTAGCATTAACAGTATTCAAGAATGGTCTACCAAATATAATGGGACAAAAGCTATCTTGTGGGGAACCAACAACAAGAAAATCAGCAGGATATTTAACTTTCCCACACAAGACTTCAACATCTCTAACAATCCCAACTGGTGAAATAGTATCCCTATTGGCAAGCTTAATTGTAACATCAATTTCTTCTATCTCAGCAGGTGCAATATCATGCATAATTTCTTTGTATAAGGAATGAGGTATTGCACTTGCACTAGCACCCATATCACATAAGCCATGATAACAATGATCTCCTATTTTAACAGAAATAACATGCATGCCTACAACAGGTCTATGTTTATTTTTAGTATCAGGTCTGGCAATTCTAGCAGCTTCATTACAGAAGTAAATAACATGCCCATCAATATTATCCGCCAAGAGATCCTTAACCATAGCAATACTAGGTTCAACTTTAATTTGCTCAGGGGGTTTGGGTGTCCTAATATTACTTTTGTTGACCACATTTGAAGCTTTAGCATGATCCTTTATTCTAACAGGGAAAGGTGGTTTCTCAATATAAGCAGTAGGAACGACAGGATCATTATAAGTGATAGTCTTTTCTTCAACTTTAATAGGTGCAACTACTTTTACTTCAGTGGGAGGATTATATTGAAACCACTTCTCCTTAGGGAGATCAACATGAGTAGCAAAGGATTCACAGAAAGAAGCTACTATCTCAAAGTCAAGTCCGTATTTAGTGCTAAATTCACGGAAAACATCGGTATCCATAAAAGATTTAACACAATCAAACTTAGTTGTTATACCTGACTCCTTACCATTGTTGAGATCCCAATTTTTAGAGTTGCATTTAATTCTTTCCAATAAATCCCATTTGAATTCAATAGTCTTCATCATAAAAGATCCTGTACAAGAAGTATTGAGCATGGAGTGATTATTGAGAGAAAGCCGAGCATAAAATTTTTGAATAATAATTTCTCTTGAGAGCTCATGATTGGGGCATGAATATAACATTGACTTAAGCCTCCCCCAAGCTTGATCTATGCTTTCTCCTTTGCGAGGCCAAAAATATATATATAATTACGATCACGATGAACAAGATGCATAGGATAAAACTTCTGATGAAATTCCAATTTCAATGGGTTGTAGTTCCATGATCCCATATCATCACATAGCCTAAACCATGTCAATGCCTTTCCCTTCAAAGATAAAGGGAAGACCTTCTTCTTGATAACATCCTCGGGCATACCTGCAAGCTTAAATAATCCACAAACTTCATCCACATAGATTAGGTGCAAATCGGGATGTAATGTTCCATCACCTGTGAAAGGATTAGCTAGCAGTTTCTCTATCATACCTGAAGGAATTTCAAAGTAAACATTTTCAGTAGGTTCAGTAGGTTGAGGAGCAACTCTTTGCTCTACTGGTCGGGGTGAAGATACCCCGAACAAGCCCTTCAAAGGATTATGTTCCATAGTAACAAGTGACAGTAAATTTCAGCACACTATATAAATTTTTTCTCACCAAATTCCACCTACCAAAGGCGCTTCACTCCCCGGAAACAGCGCCAGAAAAGAGTCTTGATGACCCACAAGTATAGGGGATCTATCGTAGTCCTTTCGATAAGTAAGAGTGTCGAACCCAACGAGGAGCAGAAGGAAATGATAAGCGGTTTTCAGTAAGGTATTCTCTGCAAGCACTGAAATTATCGGTAACATATAGTTTTGTGATAAGGTAATTTGTAACGGGTAACAAGTAATGAAAGTAAAAAAGGTGCAGCAAGATGGCCCAATCCTTTTTGTAGCAAAGGACAAGCTTGAACAAACTCTTATATAGAGAAAAGCGCTCCCGAGGACACATGGGAATTATCGTCAAGCTAGTTTTCATCACGCTCATATGATTCGCGTTCATTACTTTGATAATTTGGTATGTGGTTGGACCAGTGTTTGTGTGCTATCCTTCCTTGGACAAGCATCCCACTTATGATTAACCCCTATTGCAAGCATGCGCAACTACAAAAGAAGTATTAAGGTAAACCTAACCATAGCATGAAACATATGGATCCAAATCATCCCCTTACGAAGCAACTCATGAACTAGGGTTTAAGCTTCTGTCACTCTAGCAACCCATCATCTACTTATTACTTCCGAATGCCTTCCTCTAGGCCCCAACAATGGTGAAGTGTCATGTAGTCGACGTTCACATAACACCACTAGAGGAAAGACAACATACATCTCATCAAAATATTGAACGAATATCAAATTCACATGACTACTTATAGCAATACTTCTCCCATGTCCTCAGGAACAAACGTAACTACTCACAAAGCATATTCATGTTCATAATCAGAGGGGTATTAATATGCATAAAGGATCTGAACATATGATCTTCCACCAAATAAACCAACTAGCATCAACTACAAGGAGTATACAACACAACTAGTAACCCACAGGTACCAATCTGAGGCTTTGGGACAAAGATTGGATACAAGAGATGAATTAGGGTTTCAGAGGAGATGGTGCTGGTGAAGATGTTGATGGAGATTGACCCCCTCCCAATGAGAGGATCGTTGGTGATGACGATGGCGATGATTTCCCCCTCCCGGAGGGAAGTTTCCCTGGCAGAACAGCTCCGCCGGAGCCCTAGATTGCTTCCGCCAAGGTTCCGCCTCGTGGCGGCGGAGTTTCTTCCCGAAAGCCTGCTTATGATTTTTTCCAGGGTAAAAGACTTCATATAGCAGAAGATGGGCACCGGAGGCCTGCCAGGGGGCCCACGAGGCAGGGGGCGCGCCCCCACCCTCGTGGATGGTGGGTGGCCCCCTCTGGTACTTTCTTTGCTCAATATTTTTTATTAATTCCAAAAATAACTGCCGTGGAGTTTCAGGACTTTTGGAATTGTGCAGAATAGGTCTCTAATATTTGCTCCTTTTCCAGCCTAGAATTCCAGCTGCCGGCATTCTCCCTCTTCATGTAAACCTTGTAAAATAAGAGAGAATATGTATAAGTATTGTGACATAACGTGTAAAAACAGCCCATAATGCAATAAATATCGATATAAAAGCATGATGCAAAATGGACGTATCATTCCTCATGAAGCTTCTGGTCCTTCCTCAATGCTTCGGGGGTCTCTTTTGGTCCTTAAAAATTACCGTAATTTTTCACCCCAGTTCGAGAACTTCTATTTCTGCACAAAAGACGACACCATGGTAGTTCTGCTGAAAACAACGTCAGTTCGGGTTAGTTCTAATCAAATCATACAAAAACCATATAAAATTGTTGTAAACCTTGCATGAATACTTCATAACTTATAGATACGTTGGAGACGTATCAGTAGTTACCTCTTTCCCTAACTTTTGTGGTTCTTCTCTTCGGCCATGGGTTCAGTGGTGGTCGTTGTGTGCAAAGTGCACTGCTTGAGGGCAGGGAGAGGTGGAGCACTTGGACGTTGAGAGCTAGGCCATGAGGAAGAAGATGATGGCAGGGGATCAAAAGCATAAGCTTCCACAGCATCAGGTTGCCCTTTTATAGGGTGGTGGGAATACAATGTAGAGACATGTCAATGCCACCATGCGATAGGAAATCTCCCCACATTTCCGTATTTAAGGAATAATTACACAGGGGGTGGAGTGGTAGTTGGTAACCTCTATGCGAGGATCGTGGTGCACGATCCCTCTTGATGGGACGTGAAATTGGTGGGAACTTTACCCATGTCCTCACGTCACATTGAACGCCAGGTGATGGATGCCAGGTGGCATAGTGGGCCTATGGAAAAGACTGGTCTGCGTTGTCACAACCAGATTGGATAATCTTCATAGTGGGACGCAAGAGTTCTTCCCGCAAAAGTAACTAGTGATACATCTCCAACGTATCTATAATTTATGAAGTATTCATGCTGCTATATTATCATTCTTGGATGTTTCACAATCATTTTATAGCAACTTTATATCATTTTTCGGGACTAACCTATTGACCCAGTGCCCAGTGCCAGTTGCTGTTTTTTGCTTGTTTTTTACATCGCAGGAAATCAATATCAAATGGAGTCCAAACACCGCGAAACTTTTTGCAGATTTTTTATGGACCAGAACACTCAGGATGGGCCAGAGCAGCACCTGGGGGTGCCTCGAGTGGGGCACAACCCACCAGGGCGTGCCTGGGGGCCTAGGCGCGCCCAGGTGGGTTGTGCCCACCTCGGTGGCCTCCCGCACCCCCTCTTTACCCCATAAATTCACAAATATTCCAAAACCCTTCGGGGTTAACCCAGATTAGAAGTTCCGCCGCCGCAAGGCTCTGTAGCCACCGAAAACCAATCTCGACCCCGTTCCGGCACACTACCGGAGGGGGAATCATCACCGGTGGCCATCTTCATCATCCCGGCGGCCACCATGATGAGGAGGGAGTAGTCCACCCTCGGGGCTGAGGGTTTGTATTAGTAGCTATGTGTTTAATCTCTCTCTCTCTCTCGTGTTCTTCAGATGTCACGATCTTGATGTATCGCAGGCTCTGTTAATATAGTCGGATCAAATGGTGTTTTCCCCTCTCTATCTAGTGATGAATTGAGTTTTCCCTTTGAGATTTCGTTGCTATCGGATTGAATACTTTTATGGATTCGAGAACAATTGATATATGTCTTGCAATTGAATACTCGTGGTGACAATGGGGTATCGTGTTGATTCACTTGATATTTGTTTTGGAATTCAACTCGCGGATTCTCGAGGTGACATTGGGGTAATCTATGCATAGGGGTTAATGCACGTTCTTGTATTTGTTTCTCCAGTAGAAATCTTGGGGCACTCTTTGAAGTTCTTTGTTTTGGATTGAGTATTATTAATATGAATTTGCTTTGGTGTTATTTTAGTACGAACTTTTGAATAGATCGAACGAAAAGACTAGCTTTGAGGTGGTTTCGTACCCTAAACAATTTATTCTTATGTTCTGCGCTAGATAGGAACTTTGGAGTGATTCTTCATGGCACTTTGAGGGATGGTTATTAATTGCTACCTCTTGAGCATGCGTTGGTTTTACCTTGAAGAGGAAAGGGTGATGCAGCAAAGTAGTGTAAGTATTTCCCTCAGTTTTTGAGAACCAAGGTATCAATCCAGTAGGAGATAACACACAAGTGACCTAGTACCTGCACAAACAATCAAGAACCTTGCAACCAACGCGATAAAGGGGTTTTCAATCCCTTCATGGTCACTCGCAAAAGTGAGATCTAATAAAGATAGTAAGATAAATATTTTTGGTATTTTTGTTGTATAGATTGGAAAATAAAATTGCAAAATAGTAAATGAGATGTGATGTAAATAAAATAGATGCAATATAATAAGAAAGAGACCCAGGGGCCATAGGTTTCACTAGTGGCTTCTCTCAAGATAGCATGTATTACGGTGGGTGAACTAATTACTGCTGAGCAATTGATAGAAAATCGCATAATTATGATAATATCTAGGCAATGACCATGAATATAGGCATCACGTCTGTGTCAAGTAGACCGAAACGATTCTGCATCTACTACTATTACTCCACACATCGACCGCTATCCAGCATGCATCTAGAGTATTAAGTTCATAAGAACAGAGTAACGCATTAAGCAAGATGACATGATGTAGAGGGATAAACTCAAGCAATATGATATAAACCACATATTTTTATCCTTGATGGCAATAATACAATACGTGCCTTGCTGCCCCTACTGTCATTGGGAAAGGACACCGCAAGATTGAACCCAAAGCTAAGCACTTCTCCCATTGCAAGAAAGATCAATCTAGTCAGCCAAATTAAACCGATAATTCGAAGAGACTTGAAAAGATATCAAATCATGCATATAAGAATTCAGAGAAGAACCAAATATTATTCATAGATAATCTTGATCATAAATCCTCAATTCATCGGATCTCGGCAAACACACTGTAAAAGAGTATTACATCGAATAGATCTCCAAGAACACCGAGGAGAACTTTGTATTGAAACCAAAGAGAGAGAAGAAGCCATCTAGCTAATAACTATGGACCCAAAGGTCTGTGATAAACTACTCACACATCATCAGAGAGGCTATGGTGTTGACGTAGAAGCCCTCATGATCGATTCCCCCTCTGGCAGAGCGCCGGAAAAGGCCCGAAGATGGGATCTCACGGGTACAGAAGGTTGCGGCGGTGGAAAAGTGGTTTCGTGGCTCCCCTGATGTTTTTAGTGTATAAGGGTATATATAGGCGAAAGAAGTACGTCGGTGGAGCTGCATGGGGCGCACGAGGGTGGGGGCGCGCCTACCCCCTGGGGGCGCCCTCCTGCCTCGTGGCCGCCTCGTGGCCGCCTCGCGGAGTTCCAGACTTCAACTCCAAGTCTTATGGATTGCTTTCGTTCCAAGAAAGATCATCGCGAAGGTTTCATTCCGTTTGGATTCTGTTTGGTATTCCTTTTTTGCAAAACATTGAAATAGGCAAAAAAACAGAAACTGGCACTGGGCCTTTGGTTAATAGGTTAGTCCCAAAAATAATATAAAAGAGCATATTAAAGCCCATTAAACATCCAAAACATATAATATAATAGCATGGAACAATCAAAAATTATAGATACGTTGGAGACGTATCAGTTATATGATCCAATTATATTAGCATTGTTGAGAGGTTGCACTAGTGAAAGTATGGACCCTAGGCCTCATTTCCAAGCATTCCAATACCGTTTTTGTGCCCGTTTACTATTTGCTACCTTGCTGTTTTTATTTATTCAGATTATAAAAATATATTTCTACCATCCATATTACACTTTTATCACCATCTCTTTGCCAAACTAGTGCACCTATACAATTTGCCATTGTATTGGGTGTGTTGGGGAGACAAGAGATTTCTTGTATTTGGTTGCAGGGTTGTTTGAGAGAGACTATCTTCATCCTCCGCCTCCCACGGATTGATAAACCTTAGGTCATCTACTTGAGGGAAAATTGGTACTGTCCTACAAAACTCTGCGCTTGGAGGCCCAACACGTGTCTACAAGAATAAAGTTGCGTAGTAGACATCAAGCTCTTTTCTGGCGCCGTTGCCGGGGAGGTGAGTGCTTCAAGGTATATCTTTAGATCTTGCAATTGAATATTTTAGTTTCTTGTTTTATCACTAGTTTGGTTTATAAAAGAAAACTACAAAAAAATGGAATTAAGGTTGCATCATATTATTCATCTTTATAATGTCTTTCTTGAAAATGATGGATCAGAAAATTGTGCTCAATTGTTAGAAGAAGAAGTCAATAAAATATTTGACATAAACTCCTTGAATGATGGGCATGATTTCAATGTTGTTAGTATGAACTCTTTGAATATCCATGATGCTAATGATATGCAAATCTACAAGCTTGGGGATGCTATATTTGATGAAGATGATATTTTTATCCCCCCAAGATTTGATGTGCAGATTTGTTATAATGATTGCATGCCTCCTATTTATAATGATTATAATGATGAAAGTGGATTCAGAGAGGTCATGACTTTATTTAATGATGAATCCAACATTTTGGATGAGGCTTGAATTGACTATGATAACAAAGTTGCTATCTATGATGATTATGGTGATGACATGTATGCTATAAAGAATAACAATAACCATGAAACTTGTCATCATGATTTTAATTTTCAATCCCATGATAGTTATTTTGTTGAGTTTCCTCCCACTACTATTGATGAGAAGAAATTTTCTTATGTGGAGAGTAAAAAAATTACTATGATTATGCATCATGAAAAGAGTGCCTTATGTGATGGTTATATTGTTGAATTTCTTCATGATGCTACTGAAAATTATTGTGAGAGAGGAACTTATACTTGTAGGAATTGCAATAATATCAAGTTTCCTCTCTATGTGTTGAAAGTTTTGAAGTTATGCTTGTTTTGCCTTCCTATGCTAGTTGATTTTTGCTCCCATAAGTTGTTTGCTCACAAAATGCCTATGCATAGGAAGTGGGTTAGACTTAAATGTGGTAGTCATATGCTTCATGATGCTCTCTTCATGTTTCAATTATTATCTTTTAATGCGAGCATCATTGAAATCATCATGCCTAGCTAAAAGGCATTAAAGAAAAGTGCTGTTGGGAGACAACCCAACACGTTTACCTACAGTTTTTGTGTGAACACATGATTATGCTAATGTAGTAATCATGTTTTATTGTTTTTGTTTCAATAAAGTGCCAAGTAAAGCCTTTGGGATCATGTTGGGTGATAGTTGATTTGATCTTGCAGAAAAACAGAAACTTTTGCGAACACGAAAATAATTCTTATTTTTAACAGAAGATTGCTTTTGAGTTGATTCGTTTTGCAGAAGATTAATATACACATTTCTCACATGGTCCTAATTTTTTCATAATTTTTGGAGTAGCAGAAGTATGGTTTGAGTACAGATTACTATAGAATGTTTTGTTTTTGACAGATTCTATTTTCAATGCATAGTTTGCTTGTTTTCTAGTTTCCATGGCTTATATTGCTCAATATAAATTGTGGAAATGATATGCAACAGTAGGAATTGTGTGCAAAAAAATATGAATCTTGACTTTGACAGTACCTAAATGAAATGGTTTGCTCTTTATCATACTAACACTACTAGGGAAAATCCTAGCAGTAGCGCGGGTTTTAGGCCTACCAGTAGCGCGGGCGGCAGCGCTACTGGTACGGCGCTACAGCTAACGGTTAGAAGTAGCGTGGTTAACCCACGTTACTGCTATATCCACTTAGTAGTAGCGCTTCCTGGAAAGGGCGCTACTGGTAATTACTAGTAGCGCTTCTCGCAGCCCGCACTACTACTATTATTCCGTATTATATTTCTTTTTAATTCATGTTGTATTCATACACCTTTATACAAGTTTTCATATAGCAGCAATTTAGAGATTCTTTTTACATCATAATGAGTTATTACATCATTGGGTGAAAGAACCGTGGACTAGTTTCAAGTGGATGGACATCCACTTGAAACTAATCCGCGGTTCTTTCACCCAAGGATATAATAAATATATCATCATCATCATCATATCATTAACAACTTATCATCATAATACATCATTGTCATATAACACCTCCTCATGATCATTGTTTTCATCAATGAGACATCACATAGGAAGTTGGTCACTAGTCATAATCACAACTCCTCCTCATCATCAACTCTAACACATTGTACCACATAATAAACATTCTACCTAGGACCTACTTCTCTCTCATAGGACCTACCACCTTCTCTTAGGTAAAATAGCATAAAACAAGATAGGCCCTGACTCTCCATTATGGAGAATGGAGATTATCCTGTCTCCAATTCTTGCCTTTCGCACAATGGTGCTTCCAAGAACCTCCCTACGACTGACCATACATTTTTTCCATTTTTTGATTATCATGTCTTCACCGGTTTTAGAAATCCGATATGGACAGGTCTGATTCGTAGGATGACATGGCTGTATGTTCAAGACATCAAGGCGACCATTCTAAAACATCAGATGAGGCACACAATCCTTCGGGATTTTCTATTGAAAAACATAGTAATAACTTCGTAGTTAGCAATGTAGTTCAGTTTTAGAAGAATTTATGCAAAAGATGCACGGATGTCGTAATAGTAAAAAATCGTACCATGGCATCTCCATGGATGTTACCGTAGTTCAACACATGCACTAGTGGCTTGTATTGACCATAATGTGGAGGAGTTTGATAATAGATATTGTAATTCTCAAGATCAGTACAAAATGTGATCAGATGATTTTTCTCCTAATAAGTTAGTTCGGAGCCATCGGTGTAGTAGGTTCTGTCTACCATCTTCCGCACATTGTTTGAAGAATGAAAATAAGTTGTCAATGGAAATAAGTTGTCAACTATTTTGAAATAAACAATATAAATTAGTTAATAACTATGTTTGAGAAACTCACATAGCGGTAGAATTGGAAGCGTATCAACAAGGACCCAAATGTCAATATTGTCTTGGTCGATGTCAGGATCACCAAGATCCATGGTGACAAGCATACCCTCATAAAAACCATACATCTTGCAAAGTGCTTCCCAATTTGTGCAACCAAAATGTGTTACGCTCTCAGAATTGTACAGATTTACTTCAAAATCCATACCATGATGGGTCCTAAGGTGAATTTTCTTTGTTTTGAAACTTTCATGGTGTTCAAAATCCATCCTCTCCAAGACATAGCTATTGCATGGCATGGGATAAGCTATTCGAATTGTAAAATATGAAAATTGCACGTCGAAATAGTTGAAGTCGTGCTTAATTACGAAAAAAACACTTGTCGTCATCGCGTACCGTTTCAACATCGAAGGTCTCCCGGAGCTTAATGCTGAAGCGTCGATCTTAGTACAGGTGAGGCCTGTCGCACAGACCTCGGTCATCGTTGCACCAGTCGCACTCCCCCGGGAGACTTTCACTACTAGGGAAAACCCTAGCAGTAGCGCGGGTATTTTGCCTATCAGTAGCGCGGGCTGCCGCGCTACTAATAAGGCGCTACAGCTAACATGTAGCAGTAGCGCGTGTCATCCAACGCTACTGCTATACATGGCTAGCAGTAGCGAGCTTTAGTGCAACGCACTAGCGCTAATATCTAAAGCGCTTTTTACCAGAAAGCGCTACTAATAACTTTATTCCCCTCGGTACTGCTAGTTTTATTATTATTTTTCTGCGTATTTGTTTTGTATTTGAACAGGCTTTATACAATAATCTTTAGCATATCATACACATACAAATCTAATCATAGAATATACATACAAATAGTTGTTGGGGAACGTAGTAATTTCAAAAAAATTCCTAGGCACACGCAAGATCATGGTGATGCATAGCAACGAGAGGGGAGAGTGTTGTCTACATACCCTCGTAGACCGTAAACGGAAGCGTTATGATAACGCGGTTGATGTAGTCGTACGTCTTCACAATCGACCGATCCTAGTACCGAAAGTACGACACCTCCGCGATCTGCACACGTTCGGCTCGGTGACGTCCCACGAACTCACGATCCAGCAGAGTGTCGAGGGAGAGCTTCGTCAGCATGATGGCGTGATGACAGTGATGATGAAGCTACCGCCGCAGGGCTTCGCCTAAGCACTGCAACGATATGACCGAGGTGGATTATGGTGGAGGGGGGCACCGCACACGGCTAAGAAATCAATGATCAACTTGTGTGTCTATGGGGTGCCCCCTCCCTCGTATATAAAGGAGTGGAGGAGGGGGAGAGGGCCGGCCTCCTAGGCGCGGCCAAGGGGGGAGTCCTACTCCCGGTGGGAGTAGGATTCCCCCTTCCCTAGTTGTAGTAGGAGAGGGAAGGAAGGGGGAGAGGAAGAGAAGGAAAGGGGGTCCAAACCGCATAACAACATACGTTGTTCCCTTTGTCATCGGTATGTTACTTGCCCCAGATTCGATCGTCGGTATCTCAGTACCTAGTTCAATCTCGTTACCGGCAAGTCTCTTTACTCGTTCCGTAATGCATCATCCCGCAACTAACTCATTAGTCACATTGCTTGCAAGGCTTATAGTGATGTCCATTACCGAGAGGACCCAGAGATACCTCTCCGACAATCGGAGTGACAAATCCTAGTCTCGATCTATGCCAACTCAACAAGTACCATCGGAGACACCTGTAGAGCACCTTTACAATCACCCAGTTACGTTGTGACGTTTGGTAGCACACAAAGTGTTCCTCCGGTATTCGGGAGTTGCATAATCTCATAGTCATAGGAACATGTATAAGTCATGAAGAAAGCAATAGCAACATACTAAACGATCAAGTGCTAAGCTAACCGAATGGGTCAAGTTAATCACATCATTCTCTAATGATGTGATCCCGTTAATCAAATGACAACTCATGTCTATGGCTAGGAAACTTAACCATCTTTGATTCAACAAGCTAGTCAAGTAGAGGCATACTAGTGACACTCTGTTTGTCTATGTATTCACACATGTACTAAGTTTCCGGTTAATACAATTTTAGCATGAATAATAAACATTTATCATGATATAAGGAAATATAAATAACAACTTTATTATTGCCTCTAGGGAATATTTCCTTCAGTCTCCCACTTGCACTAGAGTCAATAATCTAGATTACACAGTAATGATTCTAACACCCATGGAGTCTTGGTGTTGATCATGTTTTGCTCGTGAGAGAGGCTTAGTCAACGGGCCCGCAACATTTAGATCTGTATGTATCTTGCAAATCTCTATGTATGCCTCCTTGACTTGATCGCGGATGGAATTGAAGCGTCTCTTGATGTGCTTGGTTCTCTTGTGAAACCTGGATTCCCTTGCCAAGGCAATTGCACCAGTATTGTCACAAAAGATTTTCATTGGACCCGATGCACTAGGTATGACACCTAGATCGGATATGAACTCCTCCATCCAGACTCCTTCACTTGCTACTTCCGAAGCAGCTATGTACTCCGCTTCACACGTAGATCCCGCCACTATGCTTTGCTTAGAACTGCACCAAATGACAGCTCCATTGTTCAATATAAACACGTATCCAGTTTGTGACTTAGAGTCATCGGGATCAGTGTCAAAGCTTGCATCGACGTAACCATTTACGACGAGCTCTTTGTCCCTCCATAAACGAGAAACATATCCTTAGTCCTTTTCAGGTATTTCAGGATGTTCTTGACCGCTGTCCAGTGATCCACTCCTGGATTACTTTGGTACCTCCCTGCTAAGCTGATAGCAAGGCTTACATCAGGTCTGGTACACAACATTGCATACATGATAGAGCCTATGGCTAAATCATAGGGAACACCTTTCATTTTCTCTCTATCTTCTGCAGTGGTCGGGCATTGAGTCTGACTCAACCTCACACCTTGTAATACAGGTACGAACCCTTTATTTGCATGATCCATTTTGAACTTTTTCAAAACTTTATTAAGGTATGTGCTTTGTGAAAGTCCAATTAAGCGTCTTGATCTATCTCTATAGATGTTCATGCCCAATATATAAGCAGCTTCTCCGGGGTCTTTCATTGAAAAACTCTTGTTCAAGTATCCTTTTATGCTATCCAGAAATTCTATATCATTTCCAATCAACAATATGTCATCCACATATAATATTAGAAATGCTACAGAGCTCCCACTCACTTTCTTGTAAATACAGGCTTCTTCAAAAGTCTGTATAAAACCATATGCTTTGATCACACTATCAAAACGTTTATTACAACTCCGAGATGCTTGCACCAGTCCATAAATGGATCACTGGAGCTTGCACACTTTGTTAGCATCCTTTGGATCGATAAAACCTTCAGGTTGCATCATATACAACTGTTCTTCCAGAAATCCATTCAGGATTGCAGTCTTTACATCCATTTGCCAAATTTCATAATCATAAAATGCAGTAATTGCTTACATGATTCGGACGGACTTAAGCACCGCTACGGGTGAGAAGGTCTCATCATAGTCAACTCCTTGAAATTGTCGAAAACCTTTCGCAACAAGTCGAGATTTGTCGACAGTAACATTACCGTCAGTGTCAGTCTTCTTCTTGAAGATCCATTTATGCTCGATGGCTTGCCGATCATCGGGCAAGTCAACCAAGGTCCACACTTTGTTCTCAAACATGGATCCCATCTCAGATTTTATGGCCTCAAGCCATTTCGGAATCTGGGCTCATCATTGCTTCCTCGTAGTTCGTAGGTTCGTCATGGTCAAGTAACATGACCTCCAAAACAGGATTACCGTACCACTCTGGTGCGGATCTTACTCTGGTTGACCTACGAGGATCGGTAGTAACTTGATCTGAAGTTACATGATCATCATCATTAGCTTCCTCACTAATTGGTGTAGGATTCACAAGAACTAATTTCTGTGATGAACTACTTTCCAATAAGGGAGCAGGTACAGTTACCTCATCAAGTTCTACTTTCCTCCCACTCACTTCATTTGAGAGAAATTCCTTCTCTAGAAAGGATCCATTCTTAGCAACGAATGTCTTGCCTTCGGATCTGTGATAGAAGGTGTACCCAACAGTCTCCTTTGGGTATCCTATGAAGACACATTTCTCCGATTTGGGTTCGAGCTTATCAGGTTGAAGCTTTTTCACATAAGCATCGCTACCCCAAACTTTAAGAAACGACAACTTTGGTTTCTTGCCAAACCATAGTTCATATGGTGTCGTCTCAACGGATTTAGATGGTGCCGTATTTAACGTGAATGCAGCCGTCTCTAAAGCATAACCCCAAAACTATTGCGGTAAATCAGTAAGAGACATCATAGATCGCACCATATCTAGTAAAGTACGATTACGACGTTCGGACAGACCATTACGCTGTGGTGTTCCGGGTGGCGTGAGTTGCGAAACTATTCCACATTGTTTCAAATGAAGACCAAACTCATAACTCAAATATTCTCCTCCATGATCAGATCGTTGAAACTTTATTTTCTTGTTACGATGATTTTCCACTTCACTCTGAAATTCTTTGAACTTTTCAAATATTTCAGATTTATGTTTCATCAAGTAGATATACCCATATCAGCTCAAATCATCTGTGAAGGTGAGAAAATAACGATACCCGCCGCGAGCCTCAACATTCATCGGACCACATAAATCAGTAGGTATGATTTCCAACAAATCTGTTGCTTGCTCCATTGTTCCGGAGAACGGAGTTTTAGTCATCTTACCCATGAGGCATGGTTCGCAAGTACCAAGTGATTCATAGTCAAGTGATTCCAAAAGTCCATCAGAATAGAGTTTCTTCATGTGCTTTACACCAATATGACCCAAACGGCAGTGCCACAAATAAGTTGCAGACTACTAGGAAAAAGCCTAGTAGTAGCACGGGTTGAAAGCTAGTAGTAGCGCGGGTGCCTGCGCTACTACTACGACGCTACAACTAACTAGTAGTAGTAGCGCGGTGCATCCCACACTACTAGTACGTGTGTTAGTAGTAGCGCGGGTTCGACACGCGCTACTACTAACTATCTGTAGCGCGTGTCTGTGACCCGCGCTACTACTATTAATTTGAAAAACCAAACAAAATTCTCGACCCCGTGCGTGCTGTCAATGGTTCGGTCGACGGCGTCGACGGCCATGGTGACGGGGCAGCGGCGACGCGCACGTTTGCCGGGAGAAGGAGATGTCGGCCATGACGCGCGCCTCGTGGAAGCCGTTGAGGGCGGCCGCGGAGGCCAGCCCGGCATGGGCCGGGAGCTGGAGGACCTGGATCTTGGCATCGTGCGTGGGGAGCAGCACCTCACGGCGGCCGTCGCCGTTGAAGTCGGCGAAGAGCGGCGGCGGGAGGCTGTCCACGTCGTGCATGATCGGGAACCCGTCGTCCGACAGGTGGTACCACGCCTCCCGGAACGAGAAGTTGCCCTCGTGCTGCCGGAGGAGGAGGGGGATGGGTCAGCTAGGGTTCCAGATCGAATCGGGGAGGGGGGAGGAGGAGGAGGGCTGACCTGGAGCGAGAAGAAGACGGCGAAGGCGGCAAGGAGGAGGATGCTGAGGTCGCGCTTCCACATGTTGGCGGCGGAGAGGAGCTCCGGTGACCTCCCACCGGAGGGGTCTCGGAGAGGGAGGGGGGAAGAAAGCAGAGTGTACTAGCGGCGGCCACCGCTGGAGTACGAGGGAGAGAGGAGGAAAGTGAGAGAGGGGGAAAGTGAGGGAGAGAGGAGGGATTCGGCCGAGGATATGGGGATTTCACCTACCTCTTATTTAGTAGTAGCGAGGGGTATAAAACCGCGCTACTACTATCAACTTAGTAGTAGCGCGGGTTCGTACCCCTCGCTACTACTATGGCATGTCTCGGGAGGGCACGGTAGAGACCGCTTAGTAGTAGCGCGGGTTAAAAACCCGCGCTACTAGTATCAACTTAGTAGTAGAGAGGGGTAAAAACCCACGCTACTAGTAAGTAGCAGTAGCGAGGGTTATAAACCCGCGCTACTAGTAAGCGTCTGCCTATAAGCTTTTCCCTAGTAGTGGCACTATCATTATCAACTCTGCATCTTTGGGCTTCAATATTATGAATATGTGTGTCACTACTATCGAGATTCAACAAAAATAGACCACTCTTCAAGGGTGCATGACCATAAAAGATACTACTCATATAAATAGGACAACCATTATTCTCTGATTTAAATGAATAACCGTCTCTCATCAAACAAGATCCAGATATAATGTTCATGCTTAATGCTGGCACCAAATAACAATTATTCAGGTGTAAAACTAATCCCGAAGGTAGATGTAGAGGTAGCGTGCCGACAGCGATCACATCGACTTTGGAACCATTTCCCACGCGCATCGTCACCTCGTCCTTAGCCAATCTTCTCTTAATCTGTAGTCCCTGTTTCAAGCTGCAAATATTAGCAACAGAACCAATATCAAATACCCAGGTGCTACTGCGAGCATTAGTAAGGTACACATCAATAACATGTATATCACAAATACCTTTGTTCGCCTTGCCATCCTTCTTATCCGCCAAATACTTGGGGCAGTTCCGCTTCCAGTGACCAGTCCCTTTGCAGTAGAAGCACTCAGTCTCAGGCTTAGGTCCAGACTTGGGCTTATTCACTTGATCAACAACTTGCTTGCCGTTCTTTTTGAAGTTCCCCTTCTTCCCTTTACCCTTTTTCTTGAAACTGGTGGTCTTGTTGACCATCAACACTTGATGCTCCTTCTTGATTTCTACCTCCGCAGCCTTTAGCATTTCGAAGAGCTCGGGAATTGCCTTATCCATCCCTTGCATGTTATAGTTCATCACGAAGCTCTTGTACCTTGGTGGCAGTGATTGAAGAATTCTGTCAATGACACTATCATCAGGAAGATTAACTCCCAGTTGAATCAAGTGATTGTTATACCCATACATTTTGAGTATATGCTCACTGACAGAACTATTCTCCTCCATTTTGCAGCTGTAGAACTTATTGGAGACTTCATATCTCTCAATCCGGGCATTTGCTTGAAATATTAACTTCAACTCCTGGAACATCTCATATGCTCCTTGACGTTCAAAACATCGTTGAAGTCCTGGTTCTAAGCCGTAAAGCATGGCACACTGAACTATCGAGTAGTCATCAACACGCGTCTGCTAGGCATTCACAATATCTGCAGTTGCTGGCGCGGGTGGTACACCTAGCGGTGCTTCCAGGACGTAATTCTTCTGTGCAACAATGAGGATAATCCTCAAGTTACGGACCCAGTCCGTGTAGTTGCTACCATCATCTTTCAACTTAGCTTTCTCTAGGAACGCATTAAAAATCAACGGAACAATAGCATGGGCCATCTATCTACAACAACATAGACATGCAAAATACTATAAGGTACTAAGCTCATGATAAATTAAAGTTCTATTAATCATATTACTAAAGAACTCCCACTTGGATAGACATCCCTCTAATCATCTAAGTGATCACGTGATCCATATAATCTAAACCATGTCCGATCATGACGTGAGATGGAGTAGTTTTCAATGGTGAACATCACTATGTTGATCATATATACTATATGATTAATGCTCGACCTTTCGGTCTCAGTGTTCCGAGGCCATATCTGCATATGCTAGGCTCCTCAAGTTTAACCCGAGTATTCTGCGTGTGCAAAACTGGCCTGCACACGTTGTATGTGAACGTAGAGCTTATCACACCCGATCATCACGTGGTGTCTCGGCACGACGAACTTTCTCAATGGTGCATACTCAGGGAGAACACTTGTACCTTGAAATTTAGTGAGAGATCATCTTATAATGCTACCGTCGAACTAAGCAAAATAAGATGCAGAGAGGATAAACATCACATGCAATCAATATAAGTGATATGATATGGCCATCATCATCTTGTGCCTTTGATCTCCACCTCCAAAGCACCGTCATGATCACCATCATCATCGGCGCGACACCTTGATCTCCATCGTAGCATCATTGTTGTCTCGCAAACTATTGCTTCTACGACTATCGCTACCGCTTAGTGATAAAGTAAAGCAATTACGTGGCGATTGCATTTCATACAATAAAGGGACAACCATATGGCTCCTTCCAGTTGCCGATAACTCTATTACAAAACATGATCATCTCATACAATAAAATTTAGCATCATGTCTTGACATATCACATCACAACATGCCCTGCAAAAACAAGTTAGACGTCCTCTACTTTGTTGTTGCAAGTTTTACGTGGCTGCTACGGGCTGAGTAAGAACCGTTCTTACCAATGCATCAAAACCAGAAAGATTTTTCGTCAAGTATGTGCTGTTTTAACCTTCAAAAAGGACCGGGCGTAGCCACACTAGATTCAACTAAAGTTGGAGAAACTGACACCCGCCAGCCACCTGTGTGCGAAGCACGTCGGTAAAACCAGTCTCGCGTAAGCGTATGCGTAATGTTG
This sequence comes from Triticum aestivum, assembly GCF_018294505.1. Taxonomy (NCBI): domain Eukaryota; kingdom Viridiplantae; phylum Streptophyta; class Magnoliopsida; order Poales; family Poaceae; genus Triticum; species Triticum aestivum. Next base: position 27,321,913 of record NC_057796.1, on the reverse strand, counting down.
GTCCGGGCCGCTTCATCCAACAATACCGCCAAATCAGAGTATGAAATGATGGTAAGCAGTATGACTATTATCGCCCACAACTCACTTGTGTTCTACTCGTGCATATAACATCTATGCATAAACCTGGCTCGGATGCCACTGTTGGGGAACATAGTAATTTCAAAAAAATTCCTACACACACGCAAGATCATGGTGATGCATAGCAACAAGAGGGGAGAGTGTTGTCTACGTACCCTCGTAGACCGGAAGCGGAAGCGTTATGATAACGCAGTTCATGTAGTCGTACGTCTTCACGATCGACCGATCCTAGTACTGAAAGTACGACACCTCCGCGATATGCACACGTTCGGCTCGGTGACGTCCCATGAACTCATGATCTAGCAGAGTGTCGAGGGAGAGCTTCGTCAGCACGACAGCGTGATGACGGTGATGATGAAGTTACCGGCGCAGGGCTTCGCCTAAGCACTGCAACGATATGACCGAGGTGGATTATGGTGGAGGGGGGCACCGCACACGGCTAAGAAATCAATGATCAACTTGTGTGTCTATGGGGTGCCCCCTCCCCCGTATATAAAGGAGTGGAGGAGGGGTAGAGGGCCGGCCTCCTAGGCGCGCCCAAGGGGGGAGTCCTACTCCCGGTGGGAGTAGGATTCCCTCTTCCCTAGTTGGAGTAGGAGAGGGAAGGAAGGGGGAGAAGAAGAGAAGGAAAGGGGGGCCGGCCCCCTTCCTAATTCGGATTGGGCTTGGGGGGGCCCACCTTGGCTGCCTCCTCCTCCTTTCCACTATGGCCCATTGACCCCCCGGGGGGTTCCGGTGACCTCCGCGTACTCCGGTAAATGCCCGAACTCACCCGGAACGATTCCGATGTCCAAACATAGCTATCCAATATATCGATCTTTATGTCTCAACCATTTCGAGACTCCTTGTCCTGTCTGTGATCATATCCGGGACTCCGAACTACCTTCGGTACATCAAAACACATAAACTCTTAATACCGATTGTCACCGAACGTTAAGCGTGCGGACCCTACGGGTTCGAGAACTATGTAGACATGACCGAGACATGTCTCCAGTCAATAACCAATAGCGGAACCTGGATGCTCATATTGGCTCCCACATATTCTACAAAGATCTTTATCGGTCAAACCGCATAACAACATACGTTGTTCCCCTTGTCATCGGTATGTTACTTGCCCGAGATTCGATCGTCAGTATCTCAATACCTAGTTCAAACTCTTTACCGGCAAGTCTATTTACTCGTTCCGTAATGCATCATCCCGCAACTAACTCATTATCACATTGCTTGCAAGGCTTATAGTGATGTGCAATACCGAGAGGGCCCAAAGATACCTCTCCGACAATCGGAGTGACAAATCCTAATATCGATCTATGCCAACTCAACAAGTACCATTGGAGACACCTGTAGAGCACCTTTATAATCATCCAGTGACGTTGTGACGTTTGGTAGCACACAAAGTGTTCCTCCGGTATTCGGGAGTTGCATAATCTCATAGTCATAGGTGAAGAAATATGCCCTAGAGGCAATAATAAAGTTATTATTTATTTCCTTATATCATGACAAATGTTTATTATTCATGCGAGAATTGTATTAACCGGAAACATGATACATGTGTGAATACATAGACAAACAGAGTGTCACTAGTATGCCTCTACTTGAATAGCTCGTTCATCAAAGATGGTTATGTTTCTTAGCCATAGACATGGGTTGTCATTTGATTAACGTGATCACATCATTAGTAGAATGATGTGATTGACTTGACCCATTCTGTTAGCTTAGCACTTGATCGTTTAGTATTCTGCTATTGCTTTCTTCATGACTTATACATGTTCCTATGACTATGAGATTATGCAACTCCCGTTTACCGGAGGAACACTTTGTGTGCTACCAAACATCGCAATGTAACTGGGTGATTATAAAGGTTCTCTACAGGTGTCTCCGAAGGTATTTGTTGGGTTGGTGTATTTTGAGATTAGGATTTGTCACTCCGATTGTCGGAGAGGTATCTGTGGGCCCACTCGGTAATGCACATCACTATAAGCCTTGCAAGCAACTAGGTATCTGTGGGCCCACCTAGTTCAATCTCGTTACCGGCAAGTCTCTTTACTTGTTCCCGCAACTAACTCATTAGTTACTATGCTTGCAAGGCTTATAGTGATGTGCATTACCGAGTGGGCCTAGAGATACCTCTCCGACAACCGGAGTGACAAATCCTAATCTCGAAATACGCCAACCCAACAAGTACCTTCGGAGACACCTGTAGAGCACCTTTATAATCGCCCAGTTACGTTGTGACGTTTGGTAGCACACAAAGTGTTCCTCCGGTAAACGGGAGTTGCATAATCTCATAGTCATAGGAACATGTAGAAGTCATGAAGAAAGCAATAGCAGAATTCTAAATGGTCAAGTGCTAAGCTAACGGAATGGGTCAAGTCAATCACATCATTCTCTAATGATGTGATCCCGTTAATCAAATGACAACTCATGTCTATGGCTAGGAAACTTAACCATCTTTGATTCAACGAGCTAGTCAAGTAGAGGCATAGTAGTGACACTTTGTTTGTCTATGTATTCACACATGTACTAAGTTTCCGGTTAATACAATTCTAGCATGAATAATAAACATTTATCATGAAATAAGGAAACAAATAATAACTTTATTATTGCCTCTAGAGCATATTTCCTTCAGTATCATCATAGATGTGGTGGGCTCCTATTTCTATGACAAAAAATCATGACAGAAAATGGGCTTTTCGTCCTGGGCGGGCCGGAGACGCACCTGCATGACGGAAAAAACGATGGTAGAAGCGAGGGCGAGGAAAATTTCGGCGAGTTCCCGGTTACGGTGGGTCGTCGGGGGCCGAGCGATGCGCGTTCTCTCATACACGTATGCACGTGTGTGCGAGGTGTTGGCTCTAAATGAACCCGAGCGAGGCGTTGGGCTCTAACTGAACCCGAGCGATTGCACTGTAGGCTACGCGTTACTGAACCCGAGCGATCGATCGATGGCTGTTAACTGAACCCGATCGAGCGATTCCTTCGCTACTGCTGCTAACTGAAGCCGATTGATGCTGCCTCTGGATGAACAGTGAGCGTTGCGGGGGGGGGGGTTGGATGAACAGTGAGCGGTGGGGGTGGATGAACAGGACCCCGTGGCGTTGCCTCTGGATGAACAGGACCCCGATCGATCGAGCCGGTTGGGGCTGGATGAACAGGATCCCGTGGAGGGCTGGATGCACAGGATGCCCCGTGGAGGGCTGGATGAACAGTAGACGGTGGAGGGGTGGATGAACAGTAGCCTCGTGGAGGGGTGGTTGAACAGGAGCCCGTGGAGAGGGGTGGTTGAACAGTAGCCGGTGGAGTAGCGCGCGGTGGAGGCTGGATGAACAGGAGCCCGTGGATGAATAGTCGCAGGTGGAGGCTGGAGGAGGACGACGGTGGATGAATAGTAGTCCGTGGAGGCTGGAGGACGTCGACGGTGGAGATGAACAGTATCCCGTGGAGTCCCATTTTGCGGTACGCCACACCCCTCTTGATGAGCAGGACCCCCGTTTCGACCGTAGCGCTCCAACACAAGTCTGTTTCCTCCGTTTTGCGGTACGCCACACCCCTCCCGATCAACAGGACCCGTTTCGACCGTAGGAGGTCCAACACATGTCTGTTTCCTCCGTTTTGCGGTACGCCAGACCCCTGCCGATAAACAGGATCCTGTTTCGAACGTGGCTGGTCGAACACAAGGCCGTTAGCTCCGTTCTGTGGTACGCCAGGCCTTGTTTCCATCGCCTGTTCCGTCCAAGCCGGTTGGCTCCCACATGTTCCGTTGCCTCCCAATGAACACGACGCATTCTGTTGCCTCCCGATGAACACGACGCATTCCGTTGCCTCCCCATGAACACGACGACGATGCAGTTTCTCCGTTCCGACCCAGCCATGTACACGAGCCCTGGCCGTATGTATGCGCGAGTAGGCGTTCGAGACCCCGCCCGTATGTACGTACGTGGCCGTATTTTCGTTCTTGCACCCTGGCCGTTGTACGTACGTGTACATGCTACGTGTGCGCCTCTACTACGACACGTGCACACCTCTACTAGGGCATGTGCGGGCCTCTACAGCGACCAGTATATATGTACGTACACGTTCGCGACCAGAATGAAAACACTACATACGCTTCGACCAGGTGGGTTCCAACTGTCAGGCACTTCCTTGCGTGCGAAGATGGAGCTGGTGGGTCCCAACAGTCAGGGGGCGAATAATTTTTTTTGCCCGGACGCACTTCCTTGCGCGCGAAGATGTAGCTGGTGGGTCCCAGCAGTCAGGGGGGAAACTTTTTTTTGCGAAATACGGTGGCCCGTCCGGTGGGTCCCCGTTGTTAGGTGGAGGAATAATTATTTTGCGCGTAATAAGGAGGCACTTCCTTGCTGCTGCCATGGACCCAGCTGTCAGCCTCTCCACGTACAGTACTCTTCCGATGGAAGTCGGTCATTGACCACGCCGCGCCGAGAGCACCACGGCGGTGGACGACGGCGAGGCCTAGGAAGGGGACGACTCGGAGCCGGGGAAGACGCGACAGTGGATGCCCACACAGAGAGGAGTACGAGGGTTCACTAGTTCGGCTGCGGTGTGAGGCTGCCGTCGCCGCAGAATAACAAGGGGAGTGGGTGAGTGGAGGGATGGCCTGGCCAGTGGTGGGAGTAGTATGGGGGCGGTGAGGCCTCCGCGGCAGCACAGCCGACCACGGAAGGCAGGAGCATGCGGCACGACCGGCGCTGCTTTGGGCGGCTAGAGCAAGAAGACCAGAGGTTGAAGAAGCACTACGGCCGTTGGATGGACATCGTACGGTCACTGGAGCTAGAATCATTCATATATTGACTAAGTTGACAAAGCCCTCCATCCCCGTCATCTTAGTAGGCCCACAAGTCAGCCTCCCACTATGGTGGGTCCCAGCTGGCAGGGGGTATTCATTCTTTTGTGCGCAATAAGAAGGCACTTCCTTGCATGCGAAGATATAGTTGGTGGGTCCGACCTGTCAGCGGAGGGAACTTTTTTTCGTGAAATACAGATGCCCTTCCGGCGGGTCCCAGATGTCAGGTGGAGGATTCATTATTTTGTGCGTAATAAGGAGGCATTTCCTTGTGTGCGGCCATGGACCCAGCTGTCAGCCTCTCCACGTACAGTCCACTTCCGATGGATGTCATTCGTTGACCAAGTTGACCACGCCGCGCCGAGAGCACCAGGGCGGTGGACGACGGCGAGGCCTACGAAGGGAATGACACGGAGCCGGGGAAGACACGGCAGTGGCTACCCACGCGATGGAGAGTACGAGGGTTGACTGGTTCGGCTACCGTCGCCGGAAAATAACAGGAGGTGTGGGTTAGTAGAGGGATAGACAGGCCAGGTATGCGAGTATGATGGGGCCGTGAGGCCTGCCCGGCAGCACAGCCGGCCACGGGAGGCGGGAGCAGGCGGTTCCGACGGCACTGGTTTGGGCGGCTGGGGCAGGAAGATCAGAGACTGAAGAAGCACGATTGTCGTTACATTGACATCTAACGGTCTGACGCTGGTAGAGTCGATTGTTGACTAAGTTTCTTTTTTGACAAACCTTGTGTATGCATGAACTTAGTAGGCCCACAAGTCAGCCGCCAAATCTGTGGCACACAACATAGAGCCCATTTGCTATTTTTTTAAAATAATTTGCAGCCCATTTGCTAATTCTTAAGTAATTTATTACAACCCAGTTTCAGCCCAGGACCACGGTCAAAAACTTCAACCTTATTTTGCATATTTCGGTGGAGTCCGAACTGTTGTAATCCCGAAATGATAAACATTTTTTTAAGAACTTATTGATTTGCCAAAAAAACGTTTTGTTTTTGTAAGCAAATAAGACGTGGGACGATTGAGTTGGTTTAAGGGAAAACAACAATAAAAATAAGGATGTAAATATGGAAAGGGAATTTTATGTATTTTCAATATAATGATACGTGTATATGAACTAGTCAAACTATAGGTAGAGATTAGAAAACGGATGTAGGACATGCGTTTCAAGAGAAAAATAGAAGTGGGTTGTGTGTTTGATTCAGTAAAAAAACTGCCGACGGATGTTCTAAGACAAAATATAACTAACGCTGGCGGGCCAGAGGCGAGTAGATACCTGCTGGATCTTTGTGCCCCGTTGTCGTCATTGGCTGGGCCTGCTAAAAACAAAACCAAGCCTGGGCAGTCTACAGCCCAGTTGAAACTTGCTCGACCTGAAAAAACAATATACGTGCTCAATAAACGAGAGGATTCTGCAAGTACAGAGTGATAACTGGGATGCAGCAGGGATATTGTTTTTTCATCGTGATAATAAGTGCATGCACTTGTTTCGAAAAAATTGGAGAACTGGGAATTCGAACGGCAGGTGCTTATGCTACCCATCAAATAAAAATCAGGTGCCTGAAAATTCGTTTCGAAACAAATGATTCAGCTTTATATCCACGTCGACTCTCAGCATGATGGTTGGAAGCAAATGCAAGTTCATACCAAAAGATCGTTAACAACAATACAACTTGCGGACGACAAGGTAGTACGTACAACTACCAATACCAAACTAACATATAATCTTTTTACTCCTGGCCCTAGTGTTCGTCTGGTAGAAAATCTTGCAGAGAACCAGCTCCCGGTCCTTCTCTTGCTCCAGGTCCCCGAGGTGGTACTGGTGCATCACCCAGTTGGTCCTCTGCTGGTCGAAGTTCTTGTTGGTGTGCAGCACCAGAACCTTTTTGCTGCCTGTCTACCGGCCGTTGACCATCACCGGCAAGCTATTGCCGGTCTTGTGCTACATCGTGTGCATGCCGCACTCCGACTGTATCTTGCGACGCGTCCACGTGCCCCTTTTGAACGCCCTGGAATTGCGCTGGAAGAAATGCTTCCTTAGGCCACTCAGTGTGATACCTGCAGTATTGTCGAATATAGGTTTTAGTGTACGTAGTTGGCATTTTCGTAACATCTTTGGCATGTTGCAGTCACTTGTTTCACTTTTTATGAACTTTCAAACTGTAATTGCTTCACCAGGTCTGCGTCTAAAAAGAAAAATAGAGCTATAAACAAAGGAATATGTTTGTGCAAGTAGACGGCCGATCGGTGTCTTACCTGGAAGTTTCTCAAGTTCGGTGTAGCATATGCCGTGCTCGCTGTCGATGGTTGGTATGAACAAATCGATGAGAGGGTGAGATCTGGCGCTGTCAGCACTCACTTTGGCCTCAAGGTGCTTGATCATCTCCTGATCCGTGGGATCGAACTTGACGCCAGCCTGCAGCACCGGCCAATCCTTCTTCGACTTGCATCGGTAATTCCAGTTATATGGTACTCAATGTATGATCAATCGACTGTTTTAAGTGAATGATGAAAGATTTCGACAGATAAGTGGTACTCCAAATCTGAAGTCCAGAATACCCGAACACGCTGCCGGGATTCTTGTGTTACCTCACGCGCAGCGTGTTGTCACGTCAATTCAATGTGTGGACATGATAAATAATTTGACCGACGTATACTAGTACTGCTACTGTACTACTTACTAGTCGTATTTAGTGTCACATTTTAACCATAGGTTTAACTAACAAGTACGCACTTGAAACCTAATTGATATATATATATATATATATATATATATATATATGGTTTCTGCATAGCATCTCCATCATCATTATCAGTAGATCCTACGCAGATGAGTTAGGATGCACTTGATCCCAGGACGGTATCTATCCTTCAAACCAGAGGAGTGCTTCGAACTAACAACAGTTCATAATATCCAACAAAAGCGGGTCGTGCTACAGCAGCAGAATACATGGCTCGGTCTAGATATCAGCACGAATCAAGTTGTGCATATTTGTTGTTGGCATGAACCACATCGCCGCATGTCGGGTTTGCAAAACCATCCATCGCATGGAAGCTTGATGCCTTTCACACACTGAAGATTATCTGGCAACAAGCTGTGTCGACGAATCTCTGGATATGGTCATTCATGAAACCCATGGTATGATGTGTAAACACAGTCCCCCCTGGCGAATGGAAGTTGCATAGAACGGTAATCATCGCCGGTGATATGATCGATGATTGGTTGGATGATCGGATAATTGAGCCCGAGGAATAAGGAGTGGTTGCCGAGGCTGTAAACCCGCCTCCAGTTGAATACGCCTGTCCCAACGGAGCTGGGATCTTTCTCAAACACGAAGAAGCCATAGCCATCAATGTCACGAACGCCCCACGCATTGTACTGCATGTGGTTTGATGTAATGGTTTGGTCAATTTGGTACGTGCGAATGAGCATCAAATGACCGTCGTCAGCTAAACGAGCGATAAACCACCACCCATCGGCTGGTATGATTCTAGGTCCTGGAATCATGAAGGCCAGCACATTTGCATCTGCTGCAACAATTCAAATTGGAGATCAAAAGGACAAAATAAACAATCATGTTCAGAGTATGTGTGGAATTAAGATTATTATAACAGTGACACATATCATAGACAGAGAATTGCAATGCCGTGGTCATAATCATACCCCAAGTTAAAAAAATATACCAATGTCTTTCATATTCTAGCAATATGTCATGGTTCAAACATCATGTAACAATGAGAGAAAAACAGCTATGACAGAGCCTACTCATATTCTACCATAGCACTTACTACTACTGTTCTCATATCAACTCTAAGCAATAATATGCGTTGTTATAAAAATCTTGGAAATGAGAGTAACATATAGCAATCATGATGTTATGCTCATAATATGTATTCTAACAAGCATTAGATGCCAATTGTTCTCATATCAACTCTAACAATAACATGTGTGGTCATAAAAATCTAGGAAATGAGAGGAACATATAGCAATGATGTGGTTATAGACATACTATCTATTCTAAATTTGTAACAATGAACAGGCAGTCATATTCATAAGGTAAAGATGAGATGAGATAGAACAATTACACGACGATATATTCCACCAGTATAGGCAGCCAATCTGTGCGTCGACCGCGTAAACGATGCCATCATGCACTATAGCATCAGACAGAAATGTTGCCTCAACAGGATTGACAATGAGCCATAACCATGTATGGCGACCGGATTCCAGATAGACTAATCCCATGTTGAACAAGGCAATGAGCTTGTAATCCATGTAGTCTTCTGATGGTGTGGGCACTTCGCAGATTACAACTTTCAGCAAATAGAGGTCGAGCCAAAAGCTTGACGCATCTCGTGCGTAGTAGGCAGGAGTGTTCAGCGGGCCGCGAGGCTTGATGGCGGCGGTATCCAACGATGGAAGGATGATCTCTCGCTGGGTGTAGATATCCACGAGATGCCATTGACTACCGGATTGGTGGATGAGGACGATCTAGTTGGCCTTCATGCCCGCCCAGTAGTGGCCGCGCATGAAGGATAGGTGGACGGGTAGTGGTAGCATGTCGAGGGGCACCACGGCAACCTCTGTAGGATCGTCAAGTCGGTGTCTGGGCCACCTGCGAGTATCAGGCATCAGCAAGCAGGGTGTCTTGAAAAGAGCCGGCCGGTTGCAGACGAGTAGACGGTACAAAGACACCGAGCATGCGGCTAGACGGACGGTGCTGAGTAGGTCCATACGATTACAGATCTGCTCCAAGAGAATATCAGGGAGGGAATTCCAATCACGGCTCTGCGTGTCAGTCGGTTCTGCCATTGGGGTTTTCGGTGCCTGCGAGCCAGCGGGGAAGTGGATTCGGGTGGGCGAGCGAAGAAGCTTCTCCTCGTGTGGCCGAGCAGTGAGCGGGGGGATATATGGTACGCGCGAGCTACCAAGGAAGATGGCGCGGGCGGGCGAGCAGTGAGTGGGGGAAATGGTGTGCGGCCGACGATGGGGAAGAGAGGAGGAAGAAGAAGAGAGGAGGAAGAAGAGTGGAAGACGGGGAAGAAAGTGCATTAAACCTCAATTCTACTAGTACTGCTACCAGGATATACCGTCATTCGGAGTGTAAATAGTTACACCGATGACATGTGGGTCTACCACAAGAGGGCCCATATGTCAGTTAATGGAGGACAGAGGTGCGTAGGCGTATTTGCGGAAGCGTGCTCTACTGGCAAACATGATGGCAGTACTGGGTAAGGCTGATTTAGTAACACCAACACGCTGGTTCAGCTTATTAATTACGTGTCCCATCTGCTGCAGCGTGTATTGTCACTTCACTGCGATGACTAGTTGAATAGTTCTCTCTGAGGAATAATGGATCGCGAAGACTTCCTTTCTACAGTATCCCTATGCCTCTACGCTCACTTCACTCATTTTGCTCCGTACCTAGTCACTTGTTGAAATCTGTAGAAAGACAAATACTCCGTATTTGGGAACAGAGGGAGGTTTTTACTCCGTATTTGGGAACAGAGGGAGTATCACCATATGGAAGAAACAGAGGAAGCTTGAAATATGAACATGTCAATGGGAGGGAGTAAGCCCCATGCATGCATGCATGCAACATGCAACACTCACACGTACACATGGACGCACGCAACACTCACGCACCCATGCGGCACACAGCACACGATGCAACACACACGCTCACGCTCAAGTGCTGAACCTACTCCCTACGTCCGTGAAAGACTGTACATTTAGAGATTTACACATTCACCAGGGCATAATTAACGCCCAAAAGTAGCAGACTTATGTGTGCATGCGACCATTGAGAGAAGAAGATTAAATGAAAGTCGTTGCATGCTGTAATTAAGGATGGACATGTAGCCTATACCTAGATCACAAGTTGGTGCTAAATGCATTGGAAGTGTAGATCTACATCATGTACTACACTCTTTGTTTTTTAGCCGATGTACACTGTTTGTTGGAAGACCGAGGGAGTACACGTGCATGCACTCACATACACAACCAGGGTGGTTCGCGCGCAAGGGTTGGACTCCTGTCGCGCCTGCGTAAAGTTTTGTTTAACTGATTTCTTTGCTCTGCCAACTGACAGGTGGGACCCAGAAACCAAGTTTAACCAGTCAACAAAGTGCCACGTCGACTATGTGGCCGGTCAGTAGGGTGCAATACGGTGCTCTACGATGAGCTAGTGATCGTATAATCACCGCAAAACTATATATAGTGACCGTAAAGAGCGTATTGTTACATACGTTGACCGCCAGTGTATTTTTCTCGTTTCAAATTAAGCCATATTAACCGGAAAGGACGCAGTATGGACTAGTAATACTAGTACTGCTTTGATGTGTCCCGTCAACTCGCCGAACGAGGAGAAGCTTGCTTACTACGCCTCTCCCTCGCCCACGCGCGTGGTGGTTCACAGGACGAGGAGAGGGTTTTGACTACAGCGCCCTCTCCCTCTCCCTCGCCCTCGCCCTCGCCCTCGCCCTCGCGGTGGACGTGCAGCAGTTCAATCGGTGTCAGATTGCCAGAAGCATATTGTACTGTAGTATCATCATTGTTGGACCTTCCGAAGAGGCGAAGAGCCAAGTGCAAGGTTCACACGGGTACGAACTGTTGAACCCCCTAAAGAGGCAAAGAGCCAAGCGCAAGGTTTTATAGGAGTTGTCGTCCTAGTAGGAGTGTACTACAACTATAGCGAACGATGCTACTGTATGATGCCGCCACGTCACGTATATCCAAAGTTGTGCCACCTTTTTTTCTCAAAGAGCATGTTGGACGCCCCGTGCAACAACCACACAAGTTGCACGTACACATAACACATTTACTAGTAATAAATTCTAAAGGACAAATGCCAGTATGCCACACAAGTTCATCTCCAATTCATGTGATAAATTTGTGCATGACTAGTCTACATATATTCGCAGCGCTACCGTTCACAATTACCGTACTCCACTTGCACGTTATAGATGGGCTACATGTCCTCCTCCAGGTTCCAGTCCCAGGTGTTCTTCATGGATGGCACGATCCATAGCGGTGGGCAATGGGAATCATTGTCGCAACTTTCTAGTCCGGTTCCACACGAGGGAGACTCATCCAAACTGAAGCGGCATAAATTAGGGATAGCGTGTCCCAGCATGTTGTTCATCCGGCGGTGCGCACTGAAGACACAACCATGCTTCATGAACGGCAGGTCTTCAATGTCGTGCACGGAAGGTGGCATCCTCTTCACAATGGGGTAGCTGTCCCCAATGAAAAGCGAGTACTCTCCAAGAGTGTTCCTTGGCACCCACGTAGCATCACGGGGGTCGAACTCGGCGCCGTTCACCTGGTACACGCGGCATCTCAGATCTGGACACATGGTGACGTACATAGTCAAGGTCCATGCATAATAATGTTGTGCTCAAATATGGCGGTCAGTAATACTGTGCAGCAAATAGGACTACTCTGGTATAGAGGAAGTAAAATAACCGGCTTATTATATATAGCCACTCTTGGCTACATGGATGAGATAGTAAGACATGGAAAAACAAAAATGGTGGCAGCTAGTGGGTTCAAGTCTTCAAGGGCCTAGCTAGCTATACGCGTCCTCCAAGGTAAAAAGTACTCCTACTAGTACTAGTAAGTAATACTAGTACAACAATGAAAGAGAAGGCGAGAGGGTTAAAAAATGGAATATCTGGGTAGATGGTGACGGTCCGATCGTAGTAGATTGTGTGACCATGTTGCACATCAGTGGTACCATGGGTAACGACTGCTAAGGTAGCTGATCCCAGTATGCCAAAGTCAGCTACAAGGTTCCAGGTTAGACCGAATCACGGATGCAAATGCACATCCAGGATCAGCGATCTTATTTTGATCGGGGGATGACTGGTCCCTGCAAAATAATGGAGTACCATTAGGGATGCAAATGATGGTTTGTGCATTCCGTTTGTAATCTCCCGTACCGTAGGATGGCAACCAGATGAAACAAGTCCCCTGGCTTGTCAACGCGAAGATGCGGCCTAGATGGCGCACGGCATCTTCGAACGTCTAGGGGTACAAATCTGCCGCCGCCAACATGCCCCAGCCTCTGTCGTTACTGTCTCTTACATTGATGGCAATCCTTATGTCCAACACCACGATGAGATAGTAATCGTCGTAGCCGCGTTGCTTTGTCGGCGGGTCCGCAATTGCTATCTTCTTCAATCTCATGTAGGCATCACACTACTAGGAAAAGGGCTATAGATGGAACGGCCACTAATGGCGCACCAGATATGTGGTGCGCCATTGCTATGTAGCAGTGGCGCACCATGTGCTGGTGCGCCATTCGTGTGAAATACACTAATGGCGCACCAGACACACGGTGCGCCATTAGTAACAATTTTTTTATTTTGCCAGACATACTAATGGCGCACCAGGACATAGTGCGCCATTACTAGTTGTAACTAGTAATGGCGCACTAGGAACATAGTGCGCCACTACAATATTTTTTTATTTTTTACTTTTTTGCAAAACTACTAATGGCGCACCTCGGGCAGTTGGTTGATACGTGGGACGCCGCAGAGAAAGAATATTTCCCTATGAGAGCCGCACTGCTCACGACGGTGCACGACTATCTCGGTTTCGGATATCTCGCGGGGCAGGTGGTTTCGGAGAGAAAGAATATTTCCCTCCCCCGCTCCACCGGCCGCCGCGGCCGACCCCCGGCCCACACCCTCCCCCACTCCACCGTCGCCGACGACCCACCGCACCCTCCCCCGCTCCACCGGCCGTCGCCGACGACCCCCCGCACCCTCCTCGGCCCGCTCCACCGTCACAAATGAATGCAACTAAATTTGCAAAAAAAAAGCAAATTTGATTATATTTTCAAATAACAAATTTGATGATATTTTTTAAAAAATCATTACTGTTTTTATAAAAAAATATTACTGTTATGATTTAAACAAGTTTGAACATATTTAAACACAAATAAATATCAAACAGCATTTTAAATGCATAAAAACAAAAATTGGGGAGCCTGGGAATCGAACCCAGGACCTCCTAGTGTGTGTGCTGCGTGCTAACCAGTCGAGCTAGTGGGCGTGTTCTGATGGAGATAGGGTTAGGTGGAATATAACCTGACCAGACGGGCTAGTAAGTAAAACAAAATTCTAATGGCGCACCAGGGGGAGGTGCGCCATTAGAATCGACGTACTTATGGCGCACCAGGGAGAGGTGCGCCATTAGAATCGCTTGTTCCCCTCGCACTGTCGCCTCCCTCCCTCCCTCACTCGCCAGATCCCCCACTCCTCGACCCCAACCGTACGCCGCCACCCCCTTGCTCCGCCCCTCCGTCCGCCGCGCCTGCACGTCGTCCACCGCTGTGGTCTTGCGCTGCCTCGACGCCGCCACCCCGACCTCCGCCGGACTCCACCCCCGCCGCCCCCCACCACTGCAGCTCCCTCGCGCCGCCGCCCCCGCGCCCGCCGCTCCTTCGCCGCCCCGCCCCAGCACGTACGTCCCCTCCCTCCCTTCCCCCATCCCCCTAGCTTCTCCTCCTCCTCCTCTCACCACCCGTGCCTTCTTCTGCTCGGAAGGTCAAGAAGGCGGCCAAGGACGCCGACGACATCACGGGCCCCTTCCTCCGGATCGTCGCCCGCAGCCTCCTCGACGCCGGCGTCCTCTAGGTGATTCCTCCTCTCTCCTCCCCTCCTTCCCCCTAGGTTTCTCTCCCCGCCGGTGTCCTCTAGGTTTTTCACGATGTACACTCAAAACTAATGACTCTGAATCTCTGCTACTGGAAATCATACATTTCAGATATGACACTGTTTGGACGTTTGTAAAATCCAGTGCTTGTGTATCTGCTGTTTAGATTAACAATTATGAATAGCACATCCTAGGACATGAACTAGAATTATGAACAGGACATCCTAGGAGTAGATGAACATTTTGTGGTTCTGCTAGGACTTGCTCCAGATTTTTTAACCCTAGGATTTCTTTTCTTTTAGTTCTTTTCTTACAGAAAATTTGCTGAAAATTCAGAAACTTGGAGTAACTTGTGGACTGTACTTTTGTGATTTCCTACTCCTGAATCTTACTACTACAAGCACAAGCAGTACAAATAAGGCTAGAATTTACTCTGAATTTTGACAGTAAGAAGAAGAATGAAAATTTTGACAGTAAGAAGAAGAAGAATGAAAACGTGTGGACTATCTCTGAATTTACAGCAGTACAAACATTGTGATGACCAACTCATTGATTTGTCATACCCATACTAAACAAAGGTTAGGTTCAGAGATAGTGCTGCATTGTTGAGTTTTACTCCTTTTGATGTAGTAAATTTATTGACTGGTGTTTATCTTACCCTGTTCCATTGAGTAGTAAATCATTATTGGCTTGTATAGATGTCAGCATGCTCCCTTTCTACTCATTTTGGAGAACCTGTAGATGCCAAATCTTGATATGCATGCATGCATTCTTTGCTTGTTTATATTCATTCTTGTAAACTGAACATGCTCATCTATCTATATATGCATTGTATTTTTTTTCCTTTGGAAAGTAAAGTTTATTTCCTGGCTGGCTGGCATGATGGCTCATGGATACCTCAGCTGCAGCTGCAGCTGGAGCTCAATGGATGCAACCTTTGTATCTTCCTGTAGTATGGAGTATTAAATTGCCCCCTAGGGTATAAGGTTTCATTTGGATGTTCTCCCAGAACAAAATCATGACTTGTGACAATCCAAGGAAAAGGGGGATGGCAAAACCCCTAGAGTGTGTTAATTGCAAAGAGATACAAACTGTATATCATTTATTTTTTGAATGTATTGTAGCTAGTAAAATCTGTGAAGATGTTGAAATGCTTTTCTAGGTGCCAATCGTTAACTTTGAATCTATTGCTAAGTTGTGGCTTTGCAATAAAAGATACATTCACTTGAATCTATTGCTAACTTGAATTGGTCTCTTCTGCTGCTTATCAGAGATGGGGGGAAGCAGCCACCGCCGCTCTGCCTCACCGGAGTACGAGTTGGATGCTTTCGAGTTCTTTAGTGTCATACTTGGGACTTCAGTATCAGCCACGAGGCAGGTATATAAAACGGGAGATCTCCCCTTCTCCCATCTCATTATGATAACTCTGTTGTTTGCTACATCACTCCTTGTCCCAAATTGCAGAGGCTGCCTGACACTTTTATGAACATGCTGGGTGAAGATCCGCCACATAATGTGAAGCTCCGACAGGCCGGCGGCGGGGTTCGCAGGCTGTGGGACGTGGAGTTGGTGATCAAGGAGGGCCACATGTACCTGTGCCGTGGCTGGGACAAGTTCTACAGTGCCTACGACCTGCGGACCGGGTACTTTCTTCTCTTCAGGTACGACGATGACGCCACAATGCTCATCGTGAAGGTTTTCAACACGACTATGTGTCGCATGCGCTACGCTGACGACGAAGATGCCAGTGCGTTCTGCCTCTTCTTATTCCTCTACATTTGGCTTTGTCTCACATCGATTGTTAACGGCCATTGTTGCATTTGGACAGGCAATGGGAGCAGCAGCAGCGACACTGGCTACAGCCAAAGCAGCAGCGATTCTGGCTTTAGCGAAAGCAGCAGCGATTCTGGCAGCAGCAAAGACAACAAGAAGGATGATCCGGACTGGAGTGGGGGAGAAGAGGAGCAGAGTGGGGATGAGGAGCTGCAGGATGACGATGGGCATCAGGCTGAGGATGACCTAGCGCTGGTGGTGGCTGACCAAGGGCAAGAGATGGTGGTGGCTGACCATGGGCAGGAGACGGTGGTGGCTGACCATGGGCAAGAGATGGTGGTGGCTGAGGATGACCTAGCGATGGTCGTGCCCGTCCTGCCTGAAGGTGGCCTCGCGATGGTGGTGGTGCCTGACAATGACCACGCACCGGTGGTGGCGCCGGCGATCCCATAGCTGGGCGACATGACCACGCCAATTGTGGTAGAAGACTACATCCCACAGCTGCCTCCACCGCCTCGCCGCTCTTGGCGCATCAGGCTGAGGAAGGAGAAGGAGAAGAACAATGAGAACTGAACTATGTGAAACTTTTGTAATATGGTGTTGGATGGATAACGGTGTTGGATGAACAATGTGAAACTTTTGTAATATGGTGTTGGATGGATAACGGTGTTGGATGAACAATGTGAAACTTTTGTAATATGTAACGATGGAACTATGTGTTGGCTATGTATGTATATATGATGAAACTTGTGTGTTGGATATGATTGTCATATGGGTGCTTGTTGTATATATATGTGTTGGATATCTCATATGTGAAATAGTGACCTGAGATTAAGAAAAAATGAATTTTTTTTAAAAAAATGTTACTAATGGCGCACTTCCGTCTGGTGCGCCATTAGTATACCAGTTACTAATGGCGCACCTTTGGGATACTAATGGCGCACCCGTGGTGCACCATTAGTATACCAGATACTAATGGCGCACCTGTGGTGCGCCATTACTAAAATATTCTAGTGGCGTGGTGCTAGTGGCGCACCAGTAGTGCGCCATTAGTAGGCAAAACTGGTGCGCCACTAGTAAGCCTTTTTCTAGTAGTGTCATCATACGTATTCAAGCCCAGCCAGTCCGGAAGGCCAATCCCAATGGTGGAGAAGGGGTCTACCGGAATGGCCGCACTGCTGTGGATGTTGTGCAAAATGATGGTGGTATCCGGCCGAAGGTATGCAAGCCAATCTTCATTGGCACCGACCCAGACCTATATATAAGATGGTGGGCAGTGGAGAAATTACGGGATGGAAATGGAATAACTAAGTACTACATGATCAAACTCCATTACTGACCTGCTCATCCGACAAAATCCGACTACCTCTCAACGTCGGCAACTCTAGTGGAGTCAACGTGCAACCATGGCCAGGGAGCGGTGAACTGTTCGAAGGATTGTCCCATAGAAGAACCTTCTCCCCGAGGACGCATGGAAGACCAACAAGCATGGCCTTTTCCCAAGCCTGTTTAAGCACCGTCTTGAAAAAGTTGGTGCAGGAAGCACCGAGTCTTGCGGCGGTGAGGATGTCGGAGCGGCGTGCGATTTCTCCCAGAGGATCGTCGTCCAAGGTCTCCCAGCCCCGACGAGGAGGAGAACCGCCTGGCGAATCCATGGGAGCAGCGACGAACTGCCTTCTCTTCGAGGGGAGGGGAACTCACGAGGAGGAGATAAGAGCGTAGTAACTGCAGGGCCTAGTCCCTTCCAACTGTAGATCATTCCTTAGCAAAGGGGTGAGGCTATTATTTACTACTAGCACTAGCATTATGGAACGTTATGGGATTGCATTATACTGTAAATAATAGCACTAGTAAGAAATTTTTGGCACTAGGTAGTAATTTTTGGCGTGGATTATGAAATTTTGGGTATTCTTTTGCTATTTTTTGTACACGCCAACTAGTGTCAAAAAACGTCTTACATTATGTGACGGAGGAGTACGTACTCGTACTGTAGCAGTACTAGTACTACTTTTTCTCAACTAGTAGTGCGATGTACTATACTTCTACTCTAGTCTAGTATAGTGCACCAGTTTTGAACTCTTGAATCTCAGGGCCAAGGAGCTACAGTTGGAAGTGGAGGGCACTACTGTTCTCTAGTACCATCGCTGTACTATCAATGCAGGGAAAGTACACCTGCGTAGTGGCCTAGTGGGTACTCTCGGTGCTCTATTCAGCCGCTCCTCTCACGTAGCTGGCCTACTCAGCCGCTCCTCTCACGCACACACTAGCAGCCTGTTTGTCAGCGACGGTTACTGCGGGGGCAGAACATTTGAGTTATCTGATACAGCGAGACTAGGCTTTTTGCTTCCATTTGTGGAGGTGTAATGGATCTCGTCGAACTTTGTTAGTAGTTCCATCTTTATGAATGAGATGAAGCAAAGCTTTTTCCTCCGTTTAAAAAAACACGTCAAGAGGAATTTCCTTTATAGTGGAGCCGATAATGGAGTGAAGTCCATGCATGCAACGCCACAAGCTACAGAGTAGTAGTAGAGCACTTTACGTATAGAGCCATATTGCACAGTTCCCAATGCCCCGCCAGGCTTTTCCGGCTCCTCGGGCTTAATTGGGAGGCGCTAGTTGAAATATGCTACTGGCTGATGAGGAAGCTGCAAGCGAGGTGCGGCTAGGGCGAGCAGGCGAGCCACGAGATGCTCGGAAGGAAAACCCATTCACGTGGCTAATACTTCGGGCAGTGAACATGTTACATGTGCTAAATTACATACCAATGCACATATAGTTAATATGCTTTAGTTTTGTCCTAAGTACTCCGTATTACTGTACTTCCTAGATATCATTGCCTACTATTTTACTTCTTGAATGCTATATTTATGATAATGATGTTGTTCTGATGCCACCTGTTGGTTCCATTAGACTACTTAATGTTCTATATGCTTAATTACACATCAGCAAACTAGCATGTGGTTCCGCTGCTTTTTGTTCGTTTTACCCTACATTTTCTGATGCTAGCTATTACATCACTGCTCCGAGCCTCTGTTCATTACTTGTTTGTGTGTTCTTGATCTTCCCAAGTTGCATGACTAATTTGATGCTTCTATTAATTATGGAGCTGCCAACCCCATCAAGCAAAATATTTGTTCTTTTGGGGCTGGCACCTCGATCAAGCATAAAAATAGAGGGAAGCAGATATATTGTCGTGTATGCACACACCCTTCTTTCATTAGTTTAGATGAACCATTGATGATCAATTCGTACTAGTGCATGTGATTAAAATTAATTTTACCTAAATAGAGGGTGAAGAATAAACTACAACAACTAGATTTGCAACCACGGGATGCTGACGATATCTTCAAAGAACATTGCAACAGCAGCGAGGCTTCACAGCAACATATGGTAAGCCAGTGTGTTTTAGTACATGTGAAATGTAATGCGAGTGGGCTGCTTTCTTGGCTTGTGCCCTCAACCTGTAATCCTACCGAATTACAAATAGTTCAGTTGTCTGCTTTGCTGTATTGCTTGATTCGAATGCTTGTTTGTTGTTACGCTATACCTGAGTTGGCCAATATGTCAGCAGTGCCTGCTGTACTATCGTAAAGAAATGCATGCCTATGTCATTTGAGTCCTTAAACTTTTCCTCTCAACTTCATCACAAGACTGTCTTTGTAGTTTATATGAGGCCACACTGTTAAGTGCTTTCTCAGATTATTTCAACTGCTTAGATGCCTTGGCAACTTAAATATAGCGGTGGTACACTCCCTTTCAACTAGCGATGTCAACTGGGTCCCGTTTGATCCCGATTAAAGTCCACTAGTTGTATGATAGTTCAAAAGAGTTTTTGTTTTTTGTGGAAAATGAACTAGGGAGCTAGCAAAAACTAACTAGATGGGACTGGCGGATGTCGTTTATTTGACACTTACATCCCTAGTTTCATCTTACCATTTTAATTTCCTTTCGGCTGATGCTGCTTCGAACCATTTAAATATAGCTTGCCATGCTCGGCAATAATTCGTCTGTCGTTTACCATGTAAGCTTACTGCCTGGATCATACGATAACTATCTCTTACTTATGTCCAGCGGAAACCTTTCAGGATGCCATTCAGACTAGGACACAATGTACAACCCCAGAATCTATTTGTGGAAGCAGTGCGCCATCCATGTTACCAGATGGTAGCAGTTCAGAGGCAACACCGCCGGAGAGCATTCTGAGCACATATATTATAGTGCTAGAGGCTCTACTAGAGGCAGAAAGAGATGGTGTGGCTGCCATGAATGAGGTAATCCTTATCTTGAGGCTGGAAATTACGGAATTAGCGGCACGCATTATGCAAGCAATCCAAGAATTGGAGGAAGTAAGAATGTTGCATTTGAAGACGGAGGAGGTCCTGCTGTTTCTGCTATCTGAAGCCCAGTGTAATCCCGGTTCTTCTTTAGATACCAGTTGAAATTGTCATTAGATTATTGTACTTGCATGTTGTGTCATGTCTCTGAATGGATTATGTTGCAAGACACCCTATGTTGTCCATGTGTTGTAATGATCCGAATTTTTTAGGCGAGGTAATCTTCAGTACTTGTATGATTGACATAAGGTGAACTGTTTTTCGTGTGAGCATATTGTATTGGATGAAATAACTGTTTGACTCAGAGTGTATCCAACCTACTGAATTCAAAGATCACGACATTTCTAAATCATAATCATATATAAAGGTGGAATAAATATTTGTTGTGGTTTTGAAGAAATAAATAACAAAACATCGAATTATCTGTGGATATTTGTAATCGAATACAAATTGGATTTGAATTTAGTTTGCCTGGGCCCAGGGCAAACGTGAATGCTAATTCTCCCAAGTTTTGAACGAAGCAGCTAAACACCCACTATAATTTGTGGGCTGCCCGAAGCAAGTGTTTGCAAGATGGAAATTACTGTCTACCCCTGACACTTGACATCCTTATCGACCGGATTTACACTGATGTCGATAGGGGTAGACTAGTAACTTCAATCAGACATGACACGACGGCCTCTGAGCCCATTCGGACACTGTGGGCGCCAAACATGGGCGGCAAAACACATTTGATTCAAGCTCGTCCGAAAGACATGTGTCTCTTCCTCCATTTCCCCATTCATACACGGTGGGCGGCAAAACAAACTCTCCTCGTCCGAAATCGATGTAGGCTAATATTTTAAATAGGGGCAGATGTGTAACTTCCCTCAAACGTGACACTACCGCCCTACCTGTCAGCCCCGTTCATACACCGTGGGCGCCAACCGTGGGCGGCAAAACACCCTCTCCTCGCCCGAAATAGTTACCGACAAATATTTGGGAGATGCGAGATTACCGTCCTATCCCCAACCGACGCGATGTCCGAAATTTTAAACGGGGGATAAGTTCGTAAATTTCCCACATTTCAGAGAAGCGCGTCCCAAAGTTTGAGATCCCCCTCCGCTCCATTTGCCCATTTATACACCATCGGAGGCACGCCAACCTCTGCACTGCGGCCAGCCTCCTCCGTCCGCCACCCTATCCTCCACCTTGCCGGAGCCGCTACCCCTACCCCGTCGTCCACTGCAAGAGATGGACGTCTCTCATCCACGGCGCTGGACCAGGATCCTTTCATCGCCTCCTCTCGCTTCATCGGTGCCGTCGTCCACCTTGCCGTTGCTGCTCCTACGACCGCCTCGTCCACGGCAACAGGATTTATCCCCCGACCGAGCGTCTGTCGTCTAAAGTCTTCTTCCCCGCCGCCGACAGCCATCGCACCCGCAGCACCCTCAACGTATCAACATAGGCCTACACGGCGTCGGAAGAGAGGTGGTACTCTTCCATATGTGCTTAAGTTATTGATCTCACCCGGAAAATAGTTCGTAATTTGTTTACTGTACTTTTCTTGTCCGTACCAAATCGTAGTGTCTAGTTGAAAGCAAACATTGGTTGCGAAATAGCTTTTTCCGGTTTGCACCTTCAGATCCGCCATGGCACGGGCACTATACTCGTAAAGCTTATGGTTTCCCCCCTTTATATTCACTACCATCATCGTAGGTGCTTCGTGTCGTGCTAGCACTACTCCTCAAGACCTCAACCCAAAACTTACGTGTTGAAATACGAATCTGATATGATGCTCATATCACTAAAACAGAGAACGTTTAATTGGTCACCTGTCGGAGTAAATGGCCACGGGTAGCCTAACCGACTACCCCTGGCTCTTAAAAAATTGTCAGTCCATTTGAGCCTTCAAGCATTCAAGGCATTGGGCCGCCTTCCCCCGGCCGGCTACCCCAGGAGCCGACCCTCAGAAGGCGACCCAGCCTCAGAAACATCCCCCATGATAACTACGAGATGGCCGACTCCAGGAAGCCGGCCATGGAGAACGCCGACTCCCAAGAGACGGCCATGGAGAACGCCGCCTCCAAGAAGCTAGCCAAGACCGCGCCCACCAAAACTACGCCGGCTACCCCCCTCCCTTGAAACATGCGCCACATTAAGGAGACAAGACAAGGTAAGGCTACAGTGAGAGCCCTCAAGGCGGCACACTGTAGCCACGCTTACCTCGACAAAGCCCTCGTCATCAGGGGCGAGGCTACAGTGAACAGCCGCCGACAAGACCCCCAGGCGGTGGGGCGGGCCTGTCGACCAAGAGGCCGGCAGCCGGCGGGACCCACCAGTCGGCGGGCCCCAATGGCCGGCGGAGAAGCCGGCGAGCGCAGACGCTGACGACTGGGACCCACGCCCAGCCGGATTACAATTGTACCCCCGGGGGGTAGGCCTATATAAACCCCCCGGGGCACCCATGCAAAGGGTTGGCTTCTTAGAGTTACACACACACCATATAGAGAGGGAAGCGAGAGCTAGACTTGCTCCTGTTCTCCCTTGAACCCAACAAATCAAGGAGCACTTGTAGCTACTCTTTCTGATCTAGTGATCATGCGGAGACCCCGCAGAGCAGGACTAGGGGTGTTATCTCCACGGAGAGCCCCGAACCTGGGTATGATTCGCCGGCGAGCATGTCTTCGCCTCATCCCGTTTCCAGGCACCGGCGACGTCTTACTGGCTCCCACAATGATAAGCCACCCGTTGGCATATGTCGCACCTACCACCTGACATTTGGCGCCCACCGTGGGGCCAGGTGCACCGTCGTCCGGAGACCTGTTCTGGACGGGAACCCTTTTCCTCCCCCACGAGCGCAGCAAGCCTGCTGCGCCCGATGGCGTTTGCCCCGACGCGCTGCAAGGCGTCGACGACGCCTGCGCGATGAGCCGCCTCGCCGATCTGCTCGGCGAAGCTCGCATCTCTGACGAGCCCGCGTCCAACGCGGGCACGGACTACCCCGAGAGCCGCCTCATCAGCCACCTCGACCAACTTCACGTCTCCAGCGAGCCTGCTGCAGACTTGGAGTCTGTCGGCTCCACCGACCCGATGCTTGTCGATTCCGACACGGCATCGCTCGACGCCTACCCCTCCGACGTGGTGGTCTTCGACGACCCTCTTCCTCCAGCTGACAGCGGCAGCAGCGCCGTCATCGGAGTGTTGGTCATCAGCCACGTCGCCAACTCGGGCGAGAACGCCCACGACGCCCTGCAAGCAGCGATGCACGACTTATCCGTCCCCATCCCGGCCGACGCCGACGCCGACGCCGAGACCTTGGAGGCACGCCGCCTCGCCCTCATCGCGGAAGGCCGGAAGATAGCCTCCATTAGACGCCTCACCGAGGCTCACCAGCGCGAAGTCGACCGCGCCGCCTTTGGCACGCCGCCTCGCGGCGGGCCGAGCCGAGCCGGCTTCGTCCCGAAGCGCGGCGCGGCTATCGCCCGCATGCTGGGGGCAGACCGCTCCGTCTACGCCACCCCGCTCGAGAATCTGCGAGCCGCCCAGGCGGCCGCCGAAGAGCTAAATGGGCTGGGAGCCGACGAGCTCCCCTATATGACAAGGCGGATCCAACAGCTGATCGACGCGGCCGCAGAACGGCACGAAGCCGGTGCCCGCGCTGATAGTCATCCCCCGCGCCGGGAGCACGCCGCGACGTCCCGGTCGCCGACTACGAGCGGCGGCCGCGTGAGGAAAGACAAGGAGCCGGCTGCTAGCCGCAGCCGGACTCGTATCACCATCGAGCGCGACGCGGAAAGCCGCCCTCGAGCGGTGGAGCGCCAGGGAAACCCGCCTCCTCCCCCGCCTTGAGGGGAGAGATACCCCACCCCGCCGCCTGTCACGCATCCGACTCTTGGTGGCCGACTAGGTCCCCGCGAAGGAGTCGGCGAGACGGACGCCCGCCACCCGATCGACCGCCTAGCTCGGTCCCTGGTGCTAGAAGGAGAAGATGATGTCGGTCCGCCATGCTTTGGCCCCCGCATCCGCGACGAGCCCTTCCCCAAAGGGTTCTCGCTCCCCAGAGACACGCCCAAGTACAACGGCTCTGTGAAGCTGGAAGATTGGCTCATCGACTACTCCACTGCTGTCAGCATAGCCAACGGCAATCGGCGCGTGGTCGTGAACTACGTCCCCCTCATGCTACAGGGCACGGCGCGCACCTGGCTCAACAGCCTCAAGCCCTACAGCATCAACAGCTGGCTGGACTTCACGGAAGTCTTTGTCCGTAACTTCACCAGCACGTACAAGCGGCCTCCCAAGCCTCGCCAGCTCTCCCTATGCGTCCAAGGGCCAAACGAGTCGACCCGCGACTACCTCACGCGGTGGGTCGAGCTCCGTAACTCATGCGAGGGGGTGCACGAGGCTCAGGCCATCGAGTACTTCACCGCCGGGTGCCAAGAGGGCACCCTCCTCAAGCACCGACTCCTCTGCGACAAGCCGGCTACCCTCGACGAACTGCTGATCATCGCGGACAAGTACGCCACGGCCGACTCCTCGATGAAGACCGAGCTTCGAGTGGACGCCTCTGGGAAGGTGGTCGCTCCGGCTCCCAAGACGCCGGCTGGCGACTCCAATCGGCGCCCTTACCAGAACGACCACAAGCGCAAGGCCCCTATGCCGCCTTCCACCAGTCGGCAGGTGGCCACAGTTGAAGATGAGGAACCCGAAGAACGGCCCGCTCCCAAGAAGAAGGGTTGCAGGCCGGC
Source organism: Triticum aestivum (assembly GCF_018294505.1). Lineage (NCBI taxonomy): Eukaryota > Viridiplantae > Streptophyta > Magnoliopsida > Poales > Poaceae > Triticum > Triticum aestivum. The sequence continues at coordinate 27,296,525 of NC_057796.1, read as the reverse complement.
TTGGCAGCCGGCTTTCTAATACGAGCAGACTCTCGACACCCCCTGCAAGTTCCACAGCGGCGCGAAGCCGTCCAACCACACGACCCGAAAGTGCCACTGGCTCACGCGAATCTCCAAGGGCGAGGGGCTGGTGCCGCCTCCGCCTCCCGGCCCGCCGCCTCCAGCCCCCCAGCAGCCGGCGGCTCGGCCGGCAGTCGGAGCCATTCAAGATGAGTTCCCTGAAGAGCACGCCGCCTACGTCGTCTTCACAAGCCAAGTTGAAGACAAGCGTAGTCGGCGCCGTCAGCATCAAGAGGTCAACGCAGTCGCCTCTAGCGCTCCCGAGTTCATGCACTGGTCCGAGAAGCCCATCAACTGGAGCCAGGCCGACCACCCAGAGGTGATGCCATCCCCTGGCTCCTATGCACTAGTCTTGGATGTCACCCTCGCGACGGAGAGGCGAGCTGCCCGATTCTCCCGCGTCCTGATTGATGGCGGAAGCAGTATCAATATACTGTACCGCGATACCATGGAGAAGCTGAACATCAAGGCGAAGCAGCTCATGCCAAGCCGGACCGTGTTCCATGGCATCGTGCCCGGCTTGTCTTGTTCCCCGATCGGCAAGATCAAGATGGATGTTCTCTTCGGAGACAAGGATCATTTTCGCCGAGAAGCGATCTGGTTTGAGGTAGTGGATCTGGAGAGCCCCTACCATGCCTTGCTTAGCCGACCTGCTCTGGCCAAGTTCATGGCTGTGCCCCACTACGCCTACCCGAAGATGAAGATGCCGAGCTCGAAGGGGATCATCACCGTAGCCGGCGACTACAAGAAGTCCATCGAGTGCGCCATGGCCAGAAGTCGGCTGGCCGAGTCCCTCGTAGTGGCAGAAGAGAAGAAGATGCTAGAACGGGTTGTGGCCATGGCCGGCAAGCAGCCGGCTTTGTCCCCCAACCCCAAAGACTATGATGCGCAGGGCTCCTTCCAGTCGGCCAAGGAGACGAAGAAGATACCTCTGGACCTGGAGAATCCGGATAGGTTTGCTGTCATTGGGGCAAACATGGACAGTAAATAGGAAGGCGAGCTCATCGACTTCCTCCGTGAGAATCGAGACATCTTTGCATGGTCCCCAAAGGACATGCCAGGTGTCCCGAAGGATTTCGCCGAGCACAAATTGCACGTCCGAGCCGACGCGAAGCCGGTCAAGCAGCCCCTCCGCCGACTGTCAGAAGAGAAGCGAAGAATCGTAGGAGAAGAGTTAGCCAGGCTCCTCGCCGCTGGCTTTATTATGGATGTTTTTTTTCCAGAGTGGCTGGCCAACCCAGTCTTGGTTTTGAAAAAGAATAACAAGTGGCGTATGTGTATAGACTACACCAGCCTCAACAAGGCCTGCCCCAAGGATCCGTTTGCTTTGCCACGGATTGACCAAGTGATAGACTCCACAGCCGGATGCGAGCTGTTGAGTTTTTTGGATGCCTACTCAGGGTACCATCAAATCAAGTTGGACCCCGCAGACCGACTGAAGACTGCCTTCATCACACCATTCGGAGTTTTCTGTTACCTGACTATGACATTCGGCCTGAGGAATGCCGGTGCCACTTTTCAGCGTTGCATGCAGAAATGCCTCCTCAAGCAACTCGGCAGAAATGCCCACGTCTACGTAGACGACATTGTGGTGAAGACAGAGAAGCGCGGCACCCTGCTGGAGGACCTCAAAGAAACATTCGCCAACTTGCGCCGATTCCAAATCAAGCTCAACCCCGAGAAATGCGTGTTCGGAGTACCAGCCGGCCAGCTGTTAGGCTTTCTGGTCTCCGAACGCGGCATCGAGTGCAACCCTGTGAAGATCAAGGCCATCGAGAGGATGGAGATTCCCACCAAATTGCGAGATGTGCAGAAGTTCACCGGGTGCTTGGCCTCCCTAAACCGCTTTATCAGCCGGCTAGGAGAGAAGGCTCTCCCCCTGTACCGACTCATGAAGAAGTCCACTCACTTCGAGTGGAATGACCAAGCCGACCAAGCCTTCCATGAGCTGAAGAAGATGCTGACCACTCCACCTGTCCTGGCGGCACCGACTGAGAAGGAGCCCATGCTCCTCTACATTGCCGCGACTAGCCGAGTGGTCAGTACAGTTGTCGTGGTCCAGCGCCCGGAAGAAGGCCGAGCCCAGCTAGTTCAAAGGCCGGTGTATTATCTAAGCGAAGTACTATCCAGCTCAAAGCAAAACTACCCGCACTACCAGAAGATGTGCTATGGGGTGTACTTCGCCGCCAAGAAGCTGAAGCCCTACTTCCAAGAGCATCCCATCACGGTCGTGTGCACCGCCCCGCTTGCCGAGATCATAGGCAGCCGGGATGCATCCGGCCGGGTGGCTAAATGGGCCATTGCATTGGCACCATACACAATCTTCTACCAACCCCGCACCGCCATCAAGTCCCAAGCATTGGCCGACTTCCTCGTCGACTGGGCCGAGACCCAGTACCTACCGCCGGCTCCCGACTCTACCCATTGGCGGATGCACTTCGACGGGTCCAAGATGCGCACCGGCTTGGGAGCCGGCATCGTCCTCACCTCTCCCAAAGGCGACAAACTCAGATACACGCTGCAAATCCACTTCGCCGCCTCCAACAACGTGGCCGAGTACGAGGCGCTCATACATGGGCTCCGGCTAGCCAAATAGCTCGGCATACGCCGGATCCTGTGTTATGGCGACTCGGACATGGTGGTCCAGCAGTCGTCTGGCGACTGGGATGCCAAGGATGCAAACATGGCGAGCTATCGATTCCTCGTCCAGCAGATTAGTGGGTACTTCGAAGGGTGCGAGTTCCTTCATGTGCCAAGGGCCGACAACGACCAAGCAGATACCCTGGCACGGATCGGCTCCACCCGACAGGCTATACCGACCGGCGTCTCCCTCCAGCGCCTCCTCAAGCCGTCCATCAAGCCGTCTCCAGAGTCGGACTCTATCTTCGTACCGCCTGTGCCAGATGCAGCCGGATCTGACTGGAGGAACCCCACAGGCGGCACGGGGACTTCGACAACTGGCCCGCCGACTGCCGTAGTCGCACCCGGCCCGGGGACTGCAGCAGTCGGCCCGGGGACTGCAGCAACACAAGAAGCGGTGGCCGACTCCAATTCCACGCCACCCGACCCACCCACCCGAGTCATGGTGGCCGTACTAACAGAAGAAGAAGTCACAGCTCCATCATGGGCCCAGCCCATCCTCAAATTCCTAGTCAACAGAGAGCTGCCGGCTGATGAGATCTCAGCAAGACTAGTGCAACGACGAGCCGGAGCATATGCAATAATCAACAGAGAGCTTGTCAAGCGCAGCGTCACTGGAGTCTTCCAGCGCTGTGTCGAGCCAGAAAAAGGAGTGGCAATCCTCAAGGATATCCATCAAGGCGAATGCGGCCACCACGCAGCCTCAAGATCACTTGTGGCCAAAGCTTTCCGCCACGGCTTCTTTTGGCCGACTGCTTTGGAAGATGCCAAAGAGATAGTCAAGAGCTGCAGAGGATGCCAAGTTTTCAGTTCCAAGCAACACCTGCCGGCTTCTGCACTCAAGACCATTCCCCTCACCTGGCCCTTTGCCGTCTGGGGACTGGACATGGTGGGCCCTTTCAAGACAGCCCGCGGCGGCTTGACACATCTGCTTGTCGCCGTGGACAAGTTCACCAAGTGGATCGAAGCGAAGCCGATCAAGAAGCTGAACGGGCCGACTGCCGTGACGTTCATCACCGACATCACTACTCGGTACGGCGTACCGCACAGCATCATCACCGACAACGGCACAAACTTTGCCAAAGGAGCACTGGCACGTTTCTGCGCGACGCAGGGTATCCGACTGGACTTAGCGTCCGTTGCCCACCCGCAGTCAAACGGCCAGGTCGAGCGAGCAAATGGACTCATCCTCTCCGGCATCAAGCCCCGACTGGTTGTACCACTGGAGCGATCGGCCGGCTGCTGGCTCGATGAGCTGCCGGCTGTCCTCTGGAGTCTGCGTACTACCCCAACAAGTCAACCGGCTTCACTCCATTCTTCCTTGTATATGGTGCCGAGGCTGTCATCCCAACCGACATCGAGTTCGACTCGCCTCGGATCACCATGTACACGGAGGCGGAGGCCAAGGAAGCAAGAGAAGACGGTGTCGACCTACTGGAAGAAGGCCGGCTGTTAGCACTCAGCCGGTCCGCCATCTACCAGCAGGGGTTGCGCCGTTACCACAACCGCAAGGTCAAGCCAAGATCTTTCCAGGAGGGCGACCTTGTGCTTCGGCTGATCCAGCGAACAGCCGGCCAGCACAAGCTCTCGGCCCCCTGGGAAGGCCCTTTCGTCATCAGCAAGGCACTAGGCAACGACTCCTACTACTTGATCGACGCGCAAAAACCAAGAGCACGCAAGAGGGATGACTCCGGCAAGGAGTCGGAGCGACCATGGAACGCGAACCTCCTGAGAAGATTTTACAGTTGAAAGCAGTATGTATCATGCTACCCTTTTGTATTAAGTACGAAACAACAGGCCCCCCGAGGAGCACTCGGGGACTGCCTTCTTTTATCTATGAGTGACGAGTGTCATATCCATGAATGTATTATTACATTTGATTTCCTGTCTGGCACCGGGTTCGACTAGTCGGCCCGGGGACTGGCCGCCTTAAGCTATATTAAAGTTCTACCTGAAGTCAGACAAGTAGTGTGCCGGCTCCCAAGTCCTCTCTTGTTGAAAGTCACAGCTCGAAGAACCGACTGTCCGACTAGCAAGAGCCAAGGTAGAAAGGATGCCCACATGAAACACGGCTAAGGACTAATGAACTTGTATAACGAAAAGACGGCCTCCGACCACACTTGCCGACTGTCAGAACAGCCGGCTGGCCGGCTTCCCAAACACTTCGCTATAATCCAACAAAGCTAGAGTACTTGCCCTCCCAATTGGCCAAGCACTTCTCCAGCCACAGATTGCAGAGCAACTGCCTGACTGGGGAGGCGGCAACCAAGGGAGGGCGGCAAAGGAAACAGCAGAAGGATGAAAAGCAAAGAACAAGGAAAAGCCAAACACTTGCATAGTCATATATACATATAAAGCCCCCAACAGGCCGGCAATCGACATAGTTCGAATACACCCCCAGTGGGTGGAATTGTGTAAACTTAACAGAATATTGTTCCAAAAGTGACAAGACAGGAAAATAAAAGATAGCAGACTAGACTAAAGGTGCGATGTGGGAGCCGGGTTGGTCGGTGGAGACGGCGTCGCCGGCTGAAGGAGTGGCCGGCTGGCGGGTCTCGGCTTGATCACCGCCGGTGGCAGGCGACGCACCCGCGCGTGACGTGTTGCTGGAGGCACGGTCAAGCTGAGGCTGGCCGGCCGCCCCACCATCCGGCCCGGCGTCTTCACCCTCCTCCTCCTCTTCTTCGCCCTCGTCGCTGGAGTCGATCTCCTCCGCCGAGTCTTCGCCGTCTGCCGGGTTCAGCCCGAACCATTCCTCCGGCTGGGCAACACCGTTGTCATCTACCTCAGGGGCGAAGACGCTGGTGTCGGTGTAGTCGGCGATCGCCGAAGCCCGCCGGATGATAGCCGGCCGCGCCGGCTCCAGCTCCGTGTCGGCCTGCTGCCGCCAGGTAGCCAGCTGGTCCAGACTCAGGCCGGGATACCAGGCCTTGACGAACTCCAGTGCCCGCCTGGCGCCGGACCGAGCCGCCGAAGCCTTCCAGGCTTCGAAGCGGCCGACCGCCACCTCCAGCCAGTCGGCAGTCCGACTAGGGGTGCGGGGAACCACTTCGCCGGGCCAGAGGGCGGCCAACACCTGCGCCCCGGCACGTTGAAGCCGGCGGAGCAGTCGATGAGCCGGCTGGAGGCGGGCCTGGATCGCCAAGAGCTGCTCCTCCAGCGACCGGCTAGCGTTTGGTGCAATCTCGGCGCCAGCCTGCCTCCGTGCCTCGCGGCGGGCCTCGATGATCTGGTTGGCGGCGGTAGAGTAGCCAGGGAAGTACTCTGCGCAAGAAAGAAAGAGAAAGAAGAGAAAACACCAAGTCAGAAAACGAGCCAAAAGCGGCAGGCGGCAAGAAAGGATGAAGAAGAAGGCGGCTTACCGTCAACCAAATCTTCGATCTGGCCATAGCCGTTGATCAGCGTCTGCCTTGCTTCGGCCCAGCCAGCCGCCTCTGTCTCATACTCGGCCTGGAGGGCGGCTTCGCTGTCCTGCACCGCCTTCAGAGCCGCCTTGTGGCTCTCCTCCTGGTCGGCCAACCTCTTGGCCAGGCGGTCACGTTCCTGCACCAAGGCGGCAAACTCGGCCTCCTTGGCACGAAGGGCGGCCTGAGACCCTCCCAGCTGCGCCCTTAGACTGGCGTTGGCCGCTGCAGGGACGGCAGAGAAAGAAGAAGCAATAAGAAGAAGTCGTCAAGGAAGATCCGACCCGACTGCTCAGCAGTCGGCCCGAATCTCGGGGACTACACCCAGTGGGTGCGCTGACGCGCCCCCACGTGAGATGAAGGACGAAGCACTTACCCCGGCTCTCAGTTAGGTCGGCGGTCTTCTGGGTCAGCTCCCGAGCCTGGGAGTTGAAGGCAGCCGCGCGAAGATTGTGGTAGTCCTGCAAGACAGGCAGAAGAGCGAAGTAAGAGCAAGAACAGCAAAACTAGATCCACTAAGAAGTTCCAAGCTGCCTGCTCAGCAGCCGACTCGGAACTCGGGGACTACACCCAGTGGGTGCGCTGACGCGCCCCCATGGAAGAAACCAAGATCACAAAGAAGCAAGATAAGAAGACTAACCCGGATGGCCGCCCGCGTCGCAAGGAACTCGTCATTGTACTTCCTCAGCGCCGTAGCCTGGGCTTGGAGCCGGGTCCGAACGTCATGCGCGGCCACGTTCATCACGGCCGTCCCTCCGCCCGGCGTCCACCCCGAGCTGGCGCTGGCCGCCTCCATATCTTGGGCCGACGAGCAGGAGCCCGCAGCCGGCTGAGGCTCTGAGGCAGCCTTCTGCGGCTCTGATGCGGCCTTCCCCGCGCGCTGGCGCGACGGCGTCCGGACCACCAGATCAGCCCTCGCGGCCGGCTCGCCCCCCGCTGACTGCGCAGGCGGCAGATTAGGCCAGCCGCCTTGAGCCGCCCCAGTCGGCGGGGTCAGTGCCGCCGCCCTCTCCAGGATGACGACGTCGTCATCCCTCTCCAGCCACGGCTGGTCACCGCCGGTTTCTTCTGGCGGGGGCTCCGGGGCCCCAGGCGCCGCGACGCGCAGTGGGGTGACCAGCAAGGCCCCCTCCGCCATCGCCGCAGCCACAGCCTCTGCTTGGGCCTTGGCTGCGGCGTCAGTGCGCGCCTTCGCCGCCTCCTCCGCCTGTGCCGCCTTGGCGGCGGCCGCCCTCAACGCCTCCGCCTCCCGCGCCTCCCGCTCCTCTCGCACCTCCCGCGCGTTCCGCTCCGTCGCCGCCTGAAGATCGGCACGGGGGTCCACGCGGCGAGTAGTGCTCCCAGATCCTCCAGGCGACCCAACGACGGAGGCGGCAGCAGCCCGCTCGAGCGACAATGGAGCCCTGGTTTTTTGGAGAAAAAGACAAGGACTCAGTAGCTACCAGAGAAAAGAAAAAAAGAATACACGAAGAAGTATATACTTACGCCGACACCGTCTGCGGCTGCTTCACCGCCTTGCGGAAGCGGGCCGCTTTCGGGGCCGCCTCCTCCCGCCTGGTCGCCGCTGCCCCGCCTCTGGGCTTCTTCGGCCGACTGCCGAACAAGCCCGGCGCGGCACGACGCTTTTGCCCGCCGCCCCGAGCAGGCGGCGCAGCGGAGGAACCCGCGCCGTGGCCAGGCGCCGGCTGGCGGCGTGGGACGACTTCAGCCTCGTCATCGTCCGGCCAGTCGTCAAAGCTGACTCCAAGCCCGGAGCCGCCTGCTTCGCCGCCGGCTTGGCCACCGCCCGCCTCGGTGTTGTCGTCCATAGCGGCCGCCCCCAAGTCGGGGTCCTCCAGATCGTGCTCCGTCCGGTCGGGGACGAATCGGCGCTCCGCGTCCGACCCGCCTGCAGGCCGAAGAAGAGGGCTCTGTCGAGACAAGCCGACTAGTCAGAGTCGGCCAAAAGGAACTCGGCGACAAAACTGAGAGAAGAGAAAGAGAAAAGAGAACATACCGTGGGCGGCGGATGGGCTCGGCAATATGGCTCCTTGCCGAACTGCCACTCTGCGGAGAGCTTGCAGTTCGCAAGGTAGTTCACCATATAGGCCACCTCGTCGTGCGGCATGTCTTTGGTGCACATCCGGCTCGGATCGAGCTGGCCGCTCATCTGACAGATCAGATGAGGGCGGCTCTGGAGCGGGAGCACCCGGCGCGTGACGAAGGCGGCCAGCAGGTCGGGCCCCGACAAGCCCTCCGACTGGATCATCGCCCGCACTCGGGCGACAGCTGCGGTTCCAGCCGGCGTCAGCGTCACGGCCCGATAGGACCACTGGGGCCGCCTGCCTACCGGTGGGCCGGCTACGTAAGCCGGCAGATTGACGTAGTCGCCCTGCGGGGCGACGTTCTTCACGTAGAAGTATGACTTCTGCCATAGCTTCACCGACTGGATCAGCGTGATGACGGGGAAGGGGTTGTCGGCAGCCACCCTCCGCATCGCGACGAAGGCGCCAGTCTGAGCCGGCACGCCCTGCATGCGCGTGCCCAGCTTGGACTGGAAGAACTCCCCCCAGAGCTCGAGGGTGGGGAGGACGCCGAGGTAGACTTCGCACAAGGTGACGAAGGCGGACAGCAGCACCACTGTGTTCGGGGTGAGGTGGTGCGGCTGGAGTTGGTAGAACTCGAGAAAGGAGCGGAAGAAGGCGCTCACGGGCAAGCCGATGCCGCGCAAGAAATGCGAGCGAAAGACTACCCGCTCGCCTTCCTCCGGCTCCGGCGTAATCTCCTTCGCCGGCGCAAGACGGACCTCCACCTTGTCCGCGCCGGGCAGCCGCCGCGTCTTGCGGAGGAACTCGACGTGATCCTCGTGGACGTTGGAGCCGTCCCAATCCCCGCGGAACTGCATCGTGGCGTGGGCTGGCGAGAATGAGCGCGGCGGCGGAGGATCGAGTGGTGGAGCGGTGCGGCGGCGAGGCGCTGTCGCAAGAAAGAGCAGAAGGAAGAAGATGGCGGAGAGGGGAGGGGCGTGCGAGCGCCTGCCGCTCTCCCCTTCCCCCTACTTATAGCTTCGCACGGTGAAGCCGGGGAGGCAGGGCGTGGGGTGAGACGTGGGATTAACTGCACCCACTCCCCCACGCCTCGCGATTATTACGCCCTAAAGGCGTGCCGAAACCGCCGCATGAAGACGTGCGGGCGGCTTCGGGCCGCAGAGAATCCGCGCCTGGGCCTGGGAGTAGGCATGGCGGGCCCCCGACCTGCGGGGACGTCCCGTCGCGCGCGTGGGCTGGCAGGCTTTTTAGCCAAGGGATGCCACGTGGTTCGCAGGCGGCAAGTGGCCGGCCCGTGGCCCGGTGCGCGCGCTGGAAGGCTCCCGCCCTCCGACTCCAAAATTTCTCGCCGAGACGGCGCACCCAACCGAAGCCGGCTCCCAGCTGCCGGCTCGTCAAGATAGGAAGCTGACCAAGCTTCTCGACTGCCACCCAACCTCGAAGCTCAATCAGCTTCGGGGACTACTGTCGGAGTAAATGGCCACGGGTAGCCTAACCGACTACCCCTGGCTCTTCAAAAATTGTCAGGCCATTTGAGCCTTCAAGCATTAAAGGCATTGGGCCGCCTCCCCCGGCCGGCTACCCTAGGAGCCGACCCTCAAAAGGCGACCCAGCCTCAGAAACCTCCCCCAAGATAACTACGAGATGGCCGACTCCAGGAGGCCGGCCATGGAGAATGCCGACTCCCAAGAGCCGGCCATGGAGAACGCCGACTCCAAGAAGCCGGCCAAGACCGCACCCACCAAAACTACGCCCGAATAACGGTGAAAAGACGGGGTGTGGAAACAGTGCGGCCCACTACCCCCGAATCCCGAGGCAGGCATGGCCACAGGACGCCGTACGGGTCAGCCATCTCCCGTCCGGCTCGGCCCTGTAGCCATGCTGGCCTCAACGTCATCCACGACAGACGCCAGTATGGCCCGCGGGCGGCGGGCCCCTTTAGCCAGAGAGAGGCACGAAGGCGGCCCGGCCTCCCCCAGTCGGCCAGGGGCGTAGCCGGCCCCCAGAAGCCGGCTACCCCCCTCCCTTGAAACATGCGCCACATTAAGGAGACAAGACGAGGTAAGGCTACAGTGAGAGCCCTCAAGGCGGCACAGTGTAGGCACGCTTACCTCGACAAAGCCCTCGTCATCAGGGGCGAGGCTACAGTAAACAGCCGCCGACAAGACCCCCAGGCGGTGGGGCCGGCCTGTCGACCAAGAGGCCGGCAGCCGGCGGGACCCACCAGTCGGCGGGCCCCAATGGCCGGCGGAGAAGCCGGCGAGCACAGACACTGACGACTGGGACCCGCGCCCAGCCGGATTACAATTGTACCCCCGGGGGGTAGGCCTATATAAACCCCCCGGGGCACCCATGCAAAGGGTTGGCTTCTTAGAGTTACACACACACCATATAGAGAGGGAAGCGAGAGCTAGACTTGCTCCTCTTCTCCCTTGAACCCAACAGCTCAAGGAGCACTTGTAGCTACCCTTTCTGATCTAGTGATCATGCGGAGACCCCGCAGAGCAGGACTAGGGGTGTTATCTCCACGAAGAGCCCCGAACCTGGGTAAGATTCGCCGGCGAGCATGTCTTCGCCTCATCCCGTTTCCAGGCACCGGCGACGTCTTACTGGCTCCCACAATGATAAGCCACCCGTTGGCATATGTCGCACCTACCACCCGACATCACCTAATGTTCCTATATTGGTTTCAAAAAGCATGTGCGCCACCCACTGGTCCAGCTAGTTCCACTTTCCTGATTTTTCTCTTAATGCTTAGGGTTTTCCCCTTTTATCTACTCTACTATGATCTGCGTAGGTGCTTTCTGTCGTACTAGCATTACTCCACCCTTCAAGCTAAACAACACAACACTCAGAATTCGAAAGCTTAGTTGTTCAAATATGATTGTGATATGATACTGATATTAGTTAACCGACACATTTAATTGGTTAGCTAAAGGTCCCACTTGAGTTTCCAAATGCATGTCGCGACATATAGAGAGACAGCATAATTGCATTTCTTTGTCACTTGTTGACTGTACTTTCTTGTCCATACCAAATCTTAGTTGTTATTTCAAAGCAAACATCGGTTGCTAACTACCCTTTGTGCGGTTTGCAGCTTCAGATCTACCATCCCACTGCCACGGTCACCACTGTACTCATCATGCTTATGGTTTCCCCATTTTATGATGACCACAATCAGCCTACGTGGTTCGTGTCGTAATAGCACCGCTCCACCCATCGAGCTAAACAAGCTTAGTTGTACAAATTCATATGATATTATGCTGATATTAGTAAAACTGAGAGATGTTTAATTGGTTAGCTAAATGTTCCTACTTTAGTTTTGAAATGCACGTGAGCCACATATGGAGAGACCGAAAAGAATAGTATTTCTCTGTGCGCTCTGGTTCACCATGGGTGGCCAACCGACATTGTATTGAAAGACTTGTAATATCTTCAATCTGCTTGCTCTTCTGCTCTTCTTTAAGATGATCCTCTTCTCTTGCGGTCGACTGGTCAGGTCGAGTTGTTCTCCCATAGTATATTTTGAATATGTCAGGTCAGGTCGACTTGTTCTTCTTTACTATATGTTGAAGCTGTCATCTGCGAAATGTCATCACTTCTGGAGCTCTCATATTTTGGGTAGTAGGCACATTATATTAATGCACACACCAAATTACAGCATGCATGACATCTCTTAAAAGAATTGTAGAGATAGCACAAAGGGGTTTACAGGGAGGCAGTATTGGATTAGAATCACTTCTGCATTACAAAGAAAATCTCACTTGTTTTTATGTTTTCATGCATGTCAGATATTAAACATTATCAAAATGAATATGAGAATGGGCGCACGAGAGGAATATTGCGGAACAATCCACTAGCTAACAAACTTGGCATGGTGGAGGATGGCCAATCTTATTCACCCATCAAGGTGCTTGCTATAACTTTGCAAAGTTGTATTGGTCGCACATATTTTGCATCTGACCTCTTGCATTACTTCTACTTTGCTACACCATCTGCTTAGTTTAAGCATCATATATGAGTATATGCCATACCTATCCATTTTCTGTACCTATTCCATGTGTCGTCACACTATGTTTTTCCAGCCAAATGTAGTTATTTCGTAATAGATGTCCAAAAGGAAGAGGGTGAGTGCAGATCCTCAAGGAGTACAAACTAGGTATTTGGAAAAGGTAGTGATACCTGTTAAATCAGATAGATCAGCAGCCATAGAAAACACAGGCCCAATTGTACCACACTTTACCCCTACTCCAGTGGCCAAACCCCTATTAGAACTGCCGAGAGCCCAGCGTCAGGTACTGTCTATGATATCAATTCAAAATTTGAACTCCTAAATTTCTGCATGTGCCTTATCTTCTCTCTTGTATGAAAACTAATTTCAGATGAATCTACTTGCTCAAAGGATCATACGATCTCACAGCAATACTGGGTTCTGCATTGCTCTTGTCAGTACCTCTCTCCCTTTTGCCTTGTAACGCTGTACTTAATTAATTGCTATTTGATTATGTATCATCAGTCTGCACCTGAGCTTCATTGTCCTCTGTTTCTTCCAATATTATGTGATCTATATTTACTCTTTGCAAAATGTAGAATAATGGCAACGCTTATAAAGAATTTTCTTTGTGGAATTTATTGAATTATCCTTCCATCAACATGGAGAAGGGCTTTGTCCAGCCCATGTTAACATGTAATGTAAGTTCATCCTTCTCAAGCCTTCAAACTTTGTTCTAGTATAGATTTGGATAGGCATCATTTCCTCCACTGCTGTTTGCTTTGCTGTTTACATCTGATTGGATGTTTGCAAGAACTACCAGTTTCAAATTGTAGTTGTAAAAACATGTTCCTTATGCTTATATTTTTGTGAAACCTGTTACATGTCTCCTTATGCTTATATTTATAAACAAGGAGACACGTAACAGATCCATTTATTTGCTTATATTTTTGTGAAACCTATTACGTGTCTCCTTGTTTCTCTTTCAGAGTCGTATCTCTTATGCCAGGCAGAACTTTAGGGAAGATAGTGAGCCAAACCATCTTGAGGACAGCGAGATGACCCCAAGGTCCTACTATGTGTAGCCTATCGGCTTAGTAGTTGGAATTTTAGTTGTAGTGCTTTTACCATGAGACGCGCTACTGGTACATATGTATCTGTAGCACCGTTATTCTGCACGCGCTACTGCTATGTAGCAGTACCGCGCTTTTCTAACAAGCTCTGCTGCTAAAGTTCTGTGTATAAAGTTTTCCCTAGTAGTGTTTCTCGTCCGATGACGGCATTTTCTATGTTCATAATTCAAAGATTAAACTTCTACAATTAAATATATGTACTACAAAAACTAAATTAGATCATTATTATTTATCACGGGTTGATATCGGGCTACCGAGTCTTTTCTTGAAATCCAGGCCACTCGATATTTTCTACATATTCTAGCACAAGTCATGCCAAAATTCACGGAAAAATCCAGCATGACCTTTGCTAAAAAAGGACATATCGAGCGCCTGAAATTTGCCGGAACGGAAATTAATCAACACTCCGGCAAAACATAGGCCACTCGGAGGTGTAACATGCAAACATGACCGACCACTTGGGAAAGCACATATCCTATTTGAGCAACACAAGATATAAATGTTTTTATCTACATCATATGAGCATTCAAACTTGATGGTCATTGCATTTCAATGGTTGAAAACATGAACAAAAACATTTAAAAATATCTTATAGGACTCATATTGACATGGAGATTTGGCTGGTCTCACCTCGAGGTCGGAGGGGGTCGGTGACGGGGACGACGATGGGGATGATGGAGGGGCTCCTTGATTTCTGCAAAAACAAAAACCCTATAAGCTATCAACTAATCAAATTCACACGCCTTGCATAATGGTGTCCAATTTGAGCATTCAATAAGCAAAACCAAATCGTAAAATAAATAAGTATTCAAATTAGCAAGCATTCAATAAGCAAAACTAAATCATCTCTTGCATCCGTACATCGTCGAATATTATCACTAATACATCTCGAATAGTACCATACATATAACATCACTAATACAACTAAAAGCCTAGCGAACGACGGGTACCGGCACGGGCGGTGGACACCCAAAGAGAAGGAACCGTCACAGGATCATAGCTCTAGTGAGATCCCTGAAGAACCTACCAGGTATTGGAGAACCTGCCCTCCAACGTAACCGTGTAGCGACGGACGTGCTCGTCCTCCTCGCTGACACGGTGGCGTACCACCTCCGCGGGGTCCTCAAGCCTCTGCACCGTCACTGGCCCACGTGACCGCCACCAAAGAAGGTTCGGGTCAACGACAGGCTGGCTCTTCACCAAGCTACGCCCCCGGTAGGTAGCACTTCCCAGTACCGGACCGGCGGAGCCCAGTCCCAGACATGGCCCCTCTGATCAAGCAGGTGTCCTCCGCCGAGTCGACGACGAGGATGCGGGATAGGCATCGTCGACGTTGATGCGAGCATAATTGCTTTAACTAAAAATATAACAACAAATGTGACATGTTAAAAATATGACATGTCCACTTCAATACGAATCAACCTAGAATAATGTTAAATACACCGAAAAATAAACTAGTTCTATTAATTTTCTTACTATAATTAAACTAGTTCTATAGTAAAATTTTAATTAGATCATCAAATCTCATATACCTAAATTTTCTTACTAAAAATAAACTAGTTCTATTTATTCAACTAAACACTTACTATAAAAAAATAAACTAGTTCTTACTAAAAGTAAACTAGTTCTATTAATTTTCTTACTAAAAATACACTAGTTCTATTAATTCAACTAGTTCTTAGTAAAAATAAACTAGTTGAACTAGTTCTATTAATTTTCTTACTTATTCTATTAAACAATACAGCCCTAGTTCTTAAGCATCTACAAGTACTAACTAATTACATGAACCCTACCTAGGAACTACTGCCCTAATTAGCATCTAATTTGATGAACCCTAACTAATTTGATGCTCTCTACAATTTGATGAACCCTAGGAACCCTAGCTAGGCAGATGTAGGGGAGGAGGAGGTGTAGGCGTGCTCACCTCGGGTGCCGGCGGAGTTAGCGAGCGGCCGAGGGAGGGGTAGGAGGCGTCGAGGTCGGGGCTCGGGCGCGCGGCGGTGGGCGGCGATGTAGGGCGGCATGGAGGTCGGGGTCGGGGGCGGCGTCGAGGTCGGGGTCGGAGGCGTCGTCGAGGGCGTGCGGATGGTGACGGGAGAGCGCGCGGTGACCGACGGCGATTCCGGGCGACGACGGCGGCGACAACAGGCGAGTTTGATTTGGGGGAAGTGGCCGTGGGGAAGAAGAACCGCGCGGTTAAGTCAAAAATAGCAGTAGCGCGTTCCAGGAAAAGCGCTACTGCTACATTAGCTATAGCTAACTTAGCTATAGAGCTGGCTGACAAAATGCGCTACTACTAAGTTAGCTATAGCGCCTGTCCTAAAAGCACGCTGCTGCTACACCTTTCTCCTTTATTCTTCTTTTTCATTTGTTTTCCTTCACATTTTATTTTTTTCCTTCCCGCTTTTCTATTTCTTCCATTTTCATTTACTTTTCTATACGTTTTTCATTTTATTTTCCTTTCATTAGCAGTAGCGCTTTCTACATAAAACACGCTGCTACAACAACCTTAGTAGCAGCGCGCTTTGCTTAAGCTCGCTACTACTATTGGTAGCCTGGCGAGAACAGTAGGGGAATTGTAGTTGTAGCGCTTCTTCCCTAAGACGCGCTACTGCTATAAACTTAGCTGCAGTGCGTTTGTTTGCCGCGCGCTAGTGGTAAGTAGTAGGAGTGCTTGTTTTTGTCCCACTCTACTGGTAAGATTCTGTGTATAAGGTTTCCCCTAGTAGTGAACCTATCTCACGAAGTTCCGTTAAGTTTTGTGTGATTGAAGTTTTCAAGTTCTTGGTGAGATGTCGATATGAGGAGAATAAGGAGTGACAAGACCCTAAGCTTGGGGATGCCCAAGGCACCCCAAGGTAATATCCAAGGAAGATCCAAGCAACTAAGCTTGGGGATGCCCTGGAAGGCATCCCGTCTTTCGTCTTCAACATTATCGGTAACCTTACTTGGAACTATGTTTTCATTCGTCACATGATATGTGTTTTTCTTGGAGCGTCAATTTGTTTTGTTAGGATTTTCTTGCTGTTATTTAGAATATTTTTTTGCATCTTTTATTTCAATAAAAGTGGCATTGATATCCTTTACTATGCTTATTTTACAAGTCTACATGTTGCTGTTTGAAAATAGAAAGTTTACCGCTCTTGCAAAAATTCCCTAGAAAAGTCAGAATGTGATAAAATGTTGAAACTTTTTGCAAAATAATCTCTGATACATTTTGTAAAGTGTGATACTTTTTTCAGAATTTTTGTAGTTAGCGAAGTATGATGAATCTTGCATTCTTTACAGACTGTACTGTTATGTTTGCATTGTTTGCATATGTTTGCTTGTTTCATGATTCTATTTGGGGATAGGAGTATTAAATATGCAGAGGCATTTAGTATGCAATGTTGAATAATAATTTTAGTGATTTGCTACAGTAGAGGATGATAAGTTTTTGCATTGGTTTATACTAACTTATATCACGAGTTCTTGTTGAGTTTTGTGTGGATGAAGCTTTTGAGGTTTAGGAAAACCGTGATATGAGAGGAATTAAGGAGACACAAAAGCTCAAGCTTGGGGATGCCCAAGGCATCCCAAGATAATATTTCAAGAATTCTCAAGCATCTAAGCTTGGGGATGCCCCGATAGGCATCCCACCTTTTTTCTTCAACAATTATCGGTTAGTATCGGTTGAGCCTAAGATTTTGCTTCTTCACATGAGTTGTGATATTCTTAGAATGTCATTTTATTTTCATTTTGCTTGCTGTTTTAATAAAATACTTAGATCTAAAAGTTTTTAAATAAAATAGAGTCCTCAAATAGTTGCCAGGGAGGCTCGGTAAGGGGCACTCACATCCCGTCAACGAAGCTCTTTTCTATGGAATTGCTCTAGTGCTTCACTTATATCTTTTTGGGCACGGTGTGCTTTAGTATTTTTGAAGAAATTCTCTTTTGCTTCACTTAAATTAATTTGAGAGAAATAAATAATATGCTCATGATCTTCACTTATATTTGTTTGAGCTTATCAAAAGCAACATATGAAAATTAGTTCCAAAGTGATAGATATCCAAGAAGGATATAATAAAAAAATTCATGAAGATAATTGGACAAAATAAACTTGACTCCTAGTAATAGTTTTGAGATATGATGATGTGATATGTGAGTCATGTTGATGAGTAATTATGCTTTAGTAAGAATATTTGTGTTAAGGTTTGTGATTCCCTATGCAAGCACGAAAGTCAATAGTTGTGCAATGTAATTACATCCTACTTGTGGTGCATTATTCGGTTTTAATTATGCTCAATGCTCTCTTATGAGATTATTCGTTTATTGGTTGCTCGCTTCCCAATCTTTTGCTAGCCATCATTTTGCACTAAGTATGATCACTACTTGTGCATCCAAAATCCTTTAAACCAGTTTTGCCTCATGAGTCCTCTATGCCTACCTATATGCGGTATTCTTTTGCTGTTCTAAGAAAATTTGTATGTCCCATCTCTAATTTTCAAAATAAATTTCACTTTTGTGTGCTCATACCGCTCGCAACGCGGTGAGGGGTGGCCAATATTTTCCATGCTAGATGTGTTATTCTCAAGATGAGTGTTTATTCACTTGTCATTGCATGAGAGTAAGGCAAATATATTAGGGATGCCCAGTCCCGATGAAAAATGAATTTACTTTATGTTGTCAAATAATAAATTCCTTGGAAAGTGTTGGTATGGAGGGCTCACGTGGATACGGTTAGCCATGGAAAGTGAAAGTTTGGTGGAAAAAGGAATAAACTTTATTTTCTGTTTGGGAACCGCCTATGATATATCTAGCATGGAAAGTGTTGGGAGCTCTAAGTCGCTTTTGTTGGTGGGTAAAGTATGCATCTGAAAATGTTTTTATCTCTCAATTTTCGCTTTGAGCTCTGGCACCTCTGCAAATCCCTACTTCCCACTGTGAAGGGCCTTTCTTTTACTTTATGCAATTTTTATTTTTAATTTGAGTCTCCACCTTCTCTTATAAAGCACCAACTAGGAGGCACTATGATCGTACTTGAGCATTAGGTGTAGCTAATATGCGAGTGTGTTTCATGAATGGATCAATGATTGAGCATGACGGGCTAGGGATAACTTATGTTAGCATTGATATTTTGAAAGACATGGTTGGTTGTTGATATGCTTGAGTATTTAAGTCCTCATGTCAAAACTAGACTATTGCTTTGAACTATATAAAAGTCCAAATATCCATTCTATAAAGAAAAGAATATGAGATGACATGTTAGGCAGCATTCCACATCAAAAATTCTGTTTTTATCATTTACCTACTCGAGGACGAGCAAGAATTAAGCTTGGGGATGCTGATACGTCTCCAACGTATCTATAATTTTTTATTGTTCCATGTTGTTATATTATCATTCTTGGATGTTTTAAAATCATTTATAGTCATTTTATATCATTTTTGTGTACTAACCTATTGACATAGTGCCAAGTGCCAGTTGCTATTTTTTGCTTGTTTTTTACATTGCAGGAAATCAATATCAAACGGAGTCCAAACACCGCGAAACTTTTTGTGGATTTTTTATGGACCAGAAGACCACCAATAGGCCAGAGCAGCACCTGGGGGTGCCCCAAGGGGGGCACAACCCACCATGGAACGCCTGGGTGCCCAGGCACGCCCAGGTGGGTTGTGCCCACCTCGGTGGCCTCCCACACCCCCTCTTTACCGTATAAATTCACAAATATTCTAAAAACCCTCGGGGTTTACCTAGATCATAAGTTCCGCCGCCGCAAGGCTCTGTAGCCACTTAAAACAAATCTAGACCCTTTCAGGCACCCTGCCGGAGGGGGGAATCATCACCGGTGGCCATCTTCATCATCCAAGCGGCCACCACGATGAGGAGGGAGTAGTCCATCCTCGGAGCTGAGGGTTTGTACCAGTAGCTCTGTGTTTAATCTCTCTCTCCCGTGTTATTGAGATGTGACAATCTTGATGTATCACGGGCTTTGTTAATATAGTCGGATCGTACGGTGTTTTCCCCTCTCTATCTTGTTGTGATGAATTGAGTTTTTACCTTCGAGATTTCGTTGCTATCGGATTGAATACTTTTATGGATTTGAGAACAGTTTATATATGTCTTCCAATTGAATACTCATGGTGACAATGGGGTATCGTATTGATTCACTTGATATATGTTTTGGCACTCAACTCGCGGATTCCCGAGGTGACATTGGGGTAATCTATGCATAGGGGTTGATGTTCGTTCTTGTCTTTGTTTCTCCGGTAGAAATCTTGGGGCAGTCTTTGAAGTTCTTTGTGTTGGATCGAGTATTATGAATATGAATTTGCTTTGGTGTTATTTTAGTACGAACTCTAGGATAGATAGAACAGAAAGAATAGCTTTGTGTTATTTTAGTACAAACTCTTGAATAGACCGAACAGAAAGAATTACTTTGAGGTGGTTTCGTACCCTACAAACAATTTATTCTTATGTTCTCCGCTAGATAGGAACTTTGGAGTGATTCTTCATCGCACTTCGAGGGGTGGTTATATGATCCAATTATATTAGCACTGTTGGGAGATTGCACTAGCGAATGTACGGACCCTAGGCCTCATTTTCAAGCATTGCAATACCGTTTTTGTGCCCTTTTACTATTTGCTACCTTGCTGTTTTTATTTATTCAGATTATAAAAATATATTTCTACCATACATATTACACTTTTATCCCCATCTCTTTGCCGAACTAGTGCACCTATACAAATTAACATTGTATTGGGTGTGTTGGGGACACAAGAGATTTCTTGTATTTGGTTGCATGGTCGTTTGAGAGAGACCATCTCCATCCTACACCTCTCACGGATTGATAAACCTTAGGTCATCCACTTGAGGGAAAATTGCTACTGTCCTTCAAAACTCTGCGCTTGGAGGCCCAACACGTGTCTACAAGAATAAAGTTGCGTAGTGGACATCAATGCTCTTCCTTGACTTTCACCATGAGGGACTCTCGATTGGTAGTCTTAACTTCTCTCATGTACCTGATGACCCACAAGTATAGGGGATCTATCATAGTCCTTTCGATAAGTAAGAGTGTTGAACCCAATGAGGAGCAGAAGGAAATGACAAGCGGTTTTCAGTAAGGTATTCTCTGCAAGCACTGAAATTATCGATAACAGATAGTTTTGTGATAAGCTAATTTGTAACGGGCAACAAGTAATGAAAGTAAATAAGGTGCAGCAAGATGGCCCAATCCTTTTTGTAGCAAAGGACAAGCCTGGACAAACTCTTATATAGAGAAAAGTGCTCCCGAGGACACATGGGAATTATCGTCAAGCTAGTTTTCATCACGCTCATATGATTCGCGTTCGTTACTTTGATAATTTGGTATGTGGGTGGACCAGTGCTTGGGTGCTGCCCTTTCTTGGACAAGCATCCCACTTATGATTAACCCCTATTGCAAGCATCCGCAACTACAAAAGAATTATTAAGGTAAACCTAACCATAGCATGAAACATATGGATCCAAATCAGCCCCTTACGAAGCAACTTATAAACTAGGGTTTAAGCTTCTGTCACTCTAGCAACCCATCATCTACTTATTACTTCCCAATGCCTTCCTCTAGGCCCAAACAATGGTGAAGTGTCATGTAGTCGACATTCACATAACACCACTAGAGGAGAGACAACGTACATATCATCAAAATATCGAACAAATACCAAATTCACATGACTACTTATAGCAAGACTTCTCCCATGTCCTCAGGAACAAACGTAACTACTTACAAATCATATTCATGTTCATAATCAGAGGGGTATTAATATGCATAAAGGATCTGAACATATGATCTTCCACCAAATAAACCAACTAGCATCAACTACAAGGAGTAATCAACACTACTAGCAACCCACAGGTACCAATCTGAGGTTTTGGGACAAAGATTTGATACAAGAGATGAACTAGGGTTTGAGAGGAGATGGTGCTGGTGAAGATGTTGATGGAGATTGACCCCCTCCCGATGAGAAGATCGTTTGTGATGACGATGGCGATGATTTCCCCCTCCGGGAGCAGAAGATGGGCATCGGAGGCCTAGCAGGGGCCCACGAGGCAGGGGGGCGCGCCCCCACCCTCATGGCCAGGGTGTGGGCCCCCTCTGGTTAATACTTTCTCTAGTATTTTTTATTAATTCCAAAAACTGCCTCCGTGAAGTTTCAGGACTTTTGGAGCTGTGCAGAATAGGTCTCTAATATTTGCTCCTTTTCCAGCCCAGAACTCCAACTGCCGGCATTCTCCCTCTTCATATAAACCTTGTAAAATGGACGTATCAACTCCCCCAAGAAATGTGACATAACGTGTAATAACAGCCCATAATGCACATAAATATCGATATAAAAGCATGATGCAAAATGGACTTATCAACTCCCCCAAGCTTAGACCTCGCTTGTCCTCAAGCGAAAGCCGATAACGAAAAATATGTCCACATGTTTAGAGATAGAGGTGTCGATCAAATAAAATACGGACATGAGGGCATCATGATCATTCTTATAAGAGAAACATATATATAAATTGTCATATGATTTCTGATGCTCAAGTAATAATTGATTCACAATGTCAAGTATGAATCAGAAACTTCATTGAGAACCAACAAACTATAATCTCGGTCATTGGAGCAATTGTTATCATAACATCGGAAAGAGTCATTATAAGAGCTTTTCAGCAAGTCCACATACTCAACTGTCATTTAGTCTTTCACAATTACTAACACTCACACAATACTTGTGGTTATAGAGTTTTAATCGGACACAGAGAAAGATAGGGGCTTATAGTGTTGCCTCCCAACCTTTTACCTCAAGGGCAATGTCAACAATAATAGTTCATGCTAACTTACATCCAATTGGATATATATATATCAGGATCTTTCCAACACACTGTGCTTGCCAAAGGATAAAGTGTAAAAAGGAAAGGTGAAGATCACCATGACTCTTGCATAAGGTATAAGACAAGAATAAAGGATAGGCCCTTCACAGAGGGAAGCAAAGGTTTTCATGTGCTTTTATGGTGGGATGCACGAAATCTTAATGCAAAAGACCGTCACTTTATATTGCCACTTGCGATATGGACCTTTATTATGCAGTCCGTCGCTTTTATTGCTTCCACATCACAAGACCGTATAAAGCTTATTTTCTCCACACTAATAAATCATACATATTTAGAGAGCAATTTTTATTGCATACAACAATGACAACTTACTTGAAGGATCTTACTCAATCCATAGGTAGGTATGGTGGACTCTCATGGCAAAACTGGGTTTAAGGATATTTGGAAGCACAAGTAGATCTCTACTTGGTGCAAAGAATTTGGCTAGCATGAGGGGGAAAGGCAAGCTCAACATGTTGGATGATCCATGACAATATACTTTATTTCAGATATAAGAAAACATAACCCATTACATTGTCTTCCTTGTCCAACATCAACACTTTAGCATGTCATATTTTAATGAGTGCTCACAATCATAAAAGATGTCCAAGATAGTATATTTATATGTGAAAACCTCTCTTTCTTTATTACTTCCTATTAATTGCAACGATGACAAAAACTGTGTTTGTCAGCTCTCAACAACTTTTATTCATCATACTCTTTATATGTGAAGTCATTACTCTCCATAAGATCAATATGATCTTTTTTTATTTCTTTATATTCTTTCGCTTTTCTTTTATTCCCTCGCGATCATAGCAAGATAATCAAGCCCTTGTCTCAACACTAATCTTTATTATATATAGCTCACGAACTCGATTACAAAGAAGGATCATAAAGCAAAACTCAAAACTAAATCATACTAAAACTTTATTCTACTAGATCAAGATATTACCAAAAGGATCGAACCAAGAAAAACGGTAAAGATAGGAGTGTGATGGTGATACGATACCGGGGCACCTCCCCCAAGCTTGGCAGTTGCCAAGGGGAGTGCCCATACCCATGTGATTATATCTCTTTCCTCGGAGGTGGTGATGATGGAGTTGTTGATGATGTAGGCTTGTCGTCCATCTTCCAAGGCATAGGCTCACCATCATAGAAAGATGATCGAGTCTCCGGAATCCTCAAATCTGCATCCAAACTCATCCTCTTGAATCTATATTCATACTCACAGTTTTGGTTTTGTAGGTCATAGATCTGGGCTTGGAGGTGCTCGATTTTCTCGTGAAGCTTGAAGATGGCCTCCCCAATGTCCTTGGCGTCCAACTTGTGGTTGTTGGTGAACTCCGTGATCATTATGTGATTGGTGTCGAGTCCACCCTCTACCATCTCCTGACAATTGAAGACTTGTTGTTCCATTGCTTCAAGCCTTGTCTCCATGCTTTCGGTCCTCCTTGGTCCCTCAACATCGCGGATGTGCAGCACCCCCTCATGCATCTCAATGGTTTGAGAATGTTGCAGCACTTCCGCGAGGTAGGGGTTGATGACCTTCTCGAAGAACTTGTCCTTCGGGGCACTTGGAGACGTCATGGTGATCTAGATCTGTCAGAAAAACAGCTCGAAACAAAAACAGAGGATATTTGCGTGATACCATGGTCAAAACCTTCGGGAGATTATATAATGAATTTTTACCGACCAAAAGAAGTATCGTGCAAGAAGACGGAGTCCGGAGAGCACACGAGGTGCCCATGAGGCAGGGGCCGCGCCCAGGGGGGTAGGGCGCGCCCTCCACCCTGGTGGACGCCTCGTGTCCTTCCCGGACTACTTCTTGTTTTCCTATTTTCTTAAATATTCCAAAACGGAGAAAAATTGCCATTAGAACTGTTTTGGAGTCGGTTTACTTACCGTACCACATACCTATTCCTTTTCGGAGTCTGAAGCGTTCTAGAAAGTGTCCCTTATGTATTCCTCCGGGGTTACGGTTTCTATAACATTGGTTTCAACATTTTATAGGATTACCTGAGATATAATGTTTGATTCTTTGACCGTTCACCACCTTTGGATTAGTGCCTTCGAAGTTGTTGATTTTTATGGCACCGGAATGATAGACCTCCTCGATAACGTAAGGACCTTCCCATTTAGAGAGAAGTTTTCCTGTAAAATATCTTAAACGAGAGTTGAATAGCAACACATAATCACCTAGATTAAACTTACGCTTTTGTATCCTTTTGTCATGCCATCTTTTAACTTTTTCTTTAAATAGTTTGGCATTCTCATAGGCCTGCGTTCTCCATTCATCAAGTGAGCTAATGTAAAATAACCTCTTCTCACCGGCATGTTTGAAATCATAATTGAGCTCTTTAAGGGCCCAATATGCTTTATGTTCTAGTTCGAGAGGTAAGTGATATGCTTTCCCATAAACCATTTTATACTGAGACATACCCATAGGATTTTTATATGTAGTTCTATAGGACCATAATGCATCATCAAGTTTCTTGGACCAATTCTTTCTAGACCTATTAACAGCCTTTTGCAAAATTAATTTGAGCTCTCTATTGCTCAATTCTACTTGACCACTAGACTATGGGTGGTACGGAGATGCAATCTATGATTAACATCATACTTAGCAAGCATTTTATGAAAAGCACCATGAATAAAATGTGAACCACCATCAGTCATTAAATATCTAGGGACTCCAAACCTCGAAAAATAACTTCTTTAAGCATCTTAAAAGAGGTGTTATGATCAGCACTACTAGTTGGAATAGCTTCTACCCACTTAGTAACGTAATCAACAGCAACTAAAATATGTGTATACCCGTTAGAGGAAGGAAACGGTCCCATATAGTCAAAGCCCCAAACATCAAATGGTTCAATAACAAGTGAATAGTTCATAGGCATTTCTTGACGTCTACTAATCTATCTATACCTTTACCTATACTAATTACAGACTCTCTAGAAATTCCCATGTTAATCAGTAATTAGGAGCCGTTAATCTGGTGGGACCAAACTATTACGGTTTAGATCTGCGGATATAATATCCATATAGAATAAAGCATACGAGCCTGGTGGGGCCATGTTTTCACGTTGTAGATCAACCCGTATAACTTTCTGTTATAATTTTTGTAATTATGAGATTTGTTTCCTTAAATGACTCACGTACCTTTCTCAAATTGGTGAAAGAGATTAGATACTAACTGCCATCTAAAAGAATCTACTATTCCACCGATCCCCTTCCTATTCATTCTCTCTCCTCCCGATGGAAAATTTCCAGCGTCGCTTCCTCCCTCTATCCATTCTCTCTCCCCACGAACTACTCCCCACATGGGAACTATTCCACCGGGCAACCCTCTCTCGATTCTCTCTCGCTGCCCCCGCTCGGTCTCTCTCAAACTGATGCAAACACGGTTATGGCATGGATCTGGCATGCCTCAAATTTGATTTCCTCATCTGAACCAGGTTCGTTTCTCACAATGTTTTATGTAGATTTTGTTTCTTGGTCTGTTTACCATAACTTTTCTTTTGTATCCCGATTCAATTTTTACTGTCATGTCCTTCGATCGTGTTGCGCTTCAGTTCACCCAAAATAGGTACTTATTTGCTGGATTCAGATTGGATCCCGAATCATCTCACGTACAATTTTCGGATGGCTCATGGACATCTCGCTTTCTCCCAGCCAAAGCAAAGTCATGGTCTCTCATATAGTGATGCAAACAAGTTATGGCATCGATCTGGGCTGGTCAGGGAGCTTATTGCCTGCAATATGTTTTCATCCAAGATCAGGTCCGTTTCCCATACTATTTTGTATACAATTTTTTTCGTCTTTTTACAATAATTTTTCTTTTGGATTCCGATTCAGTTGTTTATTGTCGTGTCCTTCGATCATGGTGTGATCCAATTCATCCTAATTAGGTTTTATTCGTTAGATTCAGATTCAATCCCGAATCTTCTCATGTAAAATTGGTGGATAGCTCATGGAGATTGGGTTGGAGGAACACAACTATATATGCCCATAAGGTTATCTTATGAATTAAACCAGGTTACTATTTACATACAACACCAACTTCTAAGAGCCTCCCGTCCATCAAAGGGCTGCCCAATGTTTTTCTAATGATTTGTCATATGCCTTTTTCTCTCCCATTTATAGAGTACACAGTTCATGTTGCTTACGTAATACATGGCAACCAAGAGCTAATTGAAGTTTCATACTCCTTTCTTTCCAGTTTGCAGATTTAATAATCTCCACAATTTTGTGTTCCTTTCTTTCTTTTTCTTTTGAAATTGGTTTGTGGTCATAATTTGTATTATTATTTTTTCTTTGTTTGCTGTAGCAATGTCGTTTGATGTACTTGATGCACTTAGCAATGAGAAGGGTTAAATGGGCAACTAGGGTCTATAGAAGTTATAACAAATTGTCAGGCTTCTTCATAAATTTAATTGTTTCCGGGAAATATGATACATGCCAAGGTGATGAAACAGATGGTATACACATTAAAGCATTAGTCCACGAAGGTTCACGACATGATATCAAATTTTAGTGTTACATAGGCGCTGAATTTCCATCCAGTAGAATGCGACAAGATACTATTTTTTGTGCACATGATAGATAGCCTCTGCTTTTTGATTGGATACTAAATTCGAGAGATAAAATGTCTATAGTTGTTTCGAAATAGCAGAGAAAAGCTTAACAGTTTTTATCGTTGAAGTTATTTCCAGCGGGAGACGCTAGATGATTTACTTACCTCTTACACCTATATTTGTGAACAATATCCATTCCAGTGTTTTCTCCATATTAACATCGCTTTATTTAGCAGGAGTCATTGGCATCGCAACTTACATCGGACGTATTGAAAAACCCAGGCAACTCATGGTGTTTGGAAGATTTAAGATGTTGTTGTCCGAATTGAGTTAGTATACTGAATGGAACTAAATGAGGCAACTTACCATGCTTGCTAGTAGTTAGATCTCTAGGAATATAGGGGGATTAGAAATTTAATGTTACGCTATGGGGTGAGAAGGTTTACCAAATTGATGTGGATTCTTTGGGTCCTACTGTTATAGTAATATTAACCGCTGCCAGAAAATATAAAGGTCTGTATTTATATTAATGGGATGTAAGTATTGCTATGTGCATATTTATTTATACAGAAGTTAATATCAAGTGCATGCAGAGTTGCAGACTAATCGCTGTCATTTCTAGGAGCAACCCATGTTCCAAATGAGGTGTAATAGTTATCCTGCAATTATATAAAGAACTATTTTTCTACCACATGAACCAATACTTCTGTAAATGCAAAAAGCACGTATTGCCCCAAGACGCCATTCTGGAGGAAATGGAGGAAGCCCACTTACACAATTCAAGGGCAAATGCTATGTAAAAGAAGAACACTACAAGAAAAGGCTAAAATCACTTCTGAATCAGAAAACTGATATTCCTTTGTTATATTTTATTATGTGCTAAAGTTAAATACTATAGACTCAATAATTATATTGCAAATGTTGCAAATGGCACAAGGAAGTATAAAAGCAAGGCAACAACTTCTATCCCAACTATGAAAAGGAACCTAATCGGACATGTTGAAGGTGCATCTCATTATTTAGGAAGTATTTTTTCATGTACTGACCTATGTATGCCACATTATGTAGCGGGCTCCCCTACTATTCCAAGGTAAAAAACATGTCATATTATTTGTAGCACAAAATTAAGCTAGGGATCTGTGATTTGAGTGCAACAACAACTTGGACGTTTTAGGAACAAGCAAATCAAGAAAATATGTTGATATCAATTGATATTTCAGTTTAGATTAGATGACTATACCTCAAGTTTTGCTACCAACATTACTATATATAAAATCTTTTTAGATTAACAATACAATTCCTCAGTGTTGCATGCAAATGTTGAATGGGAGCCTTTTCTACTATATGATGCTCTATACTGTTTAATATCTACTACATTCCACAGTATATATAATTCTTATTTTACCGTAATTAACATAAATATTTTATGTTTTTGTATAAGTATGTTGCTGACAATATATTATTGTGCAGGACACCAAAAAGACTAGGGAAGGAACACATTTTGTGTTGTATTCACATGAAGAATTGGAAAGTAAGGTTAGTCCGGAGAAAGATGAATTCTTCCCAGAATTAAGACCTAAGAGAGATTGTACAATAACCTTTAGATATGACGGCGCTGACCTAATTAATATCAGAAAACGATATTGATGTTGGACATGCAGAAATCAAAGGAACTGAGATCAGTCAAAGATCAATGGAATTCAAGAGACTCATAAAGGGAATCAAAAGATAAGTCGCACATGGATGAATATTTAGCAACATTTATGATGTAAAAGAACGTACTAGAACATCAGATTTTTTACTTTATATATACTTTGTTGTTAATTAGTCCATTTCCTTTGTGTCGGCAAATTACTAAAATGCCTTATATCTAGAGTAGATTTTAGCTTTATATATTCGACAAATGTCTAAAACAATTTAATCTTGGCGACTCATATTCAACATGTGTCAAATTCATAGTGAACCAAATAAAAAACAACATAATGTATTTGTTGCGAAAATACCAGGAAATAATCATATACATACCCACTAATCTACTTGGAATATTTAATGACAATAAAATAAAATGTAGCATATGCAGGTGATCAAAGAATCCAAAAGTGCAAAAACATAAAGCAAAATAGGTAAAGTTTGCTACCTGAGCAACCAATCTCAAACGTGCGGTACCAGAATCTAATGATAGTGAATCGGACATCATTAGCAAGGGCAAAAATGAAAGAGAAACTACAGCTGACAATCTCAAAATGCTAGCCCGTGCATCGCACGGGTTGACGACTAGTATTACCAAGTCTTTGACATTCATCACAAGACAAGACAAACTTATGGGCATCTTTGAAGAGAGTAGGCCAATAAATACCGGATTGCAATACCTTATGCGCAGTTCTATCTCCGGCGTGGTGTCCTCCATAAGCTTCCGAGTGACACTTGCGTAGGATCTGTTCCTGTTCATACTCAGGTATACAACGTCTAATAACACCATCTAATACTTCTTTATAAAGGTATGGGTCATCCCAGAAGTAATGTCTTAAATCATAGAAAAACTTTTTCTTTTGCTGGTATGTGAAACTAGGTGGTATAAATTTAACCACAATGTAATTAGCATAATCACCATACCATGGAGCAGTACGAGAAGCATTTATGACAGCTAATTGTTCATCAGGAAAGCTATCATCAATAGGCAGTGGGTCATCAAGAACATTCTCTAGCCTAGACAAGTTGTCTGCAACGGGGTTCTCAGCTCCCTTTCTATCGATAATATGCAAATCAAATTCTTGTAGCAGGAGAACCCATCTAATAAGTCTAGGTTTAGCATCTTTCTTTTCCATAAGGTATTTAATAGCAGCATGATCAGTGTGAACAGTTACTTTAGAATCAACAATATAAGTTCTGAACTTATCACAAGCAAATACAACTGCTAAAAATTCTTTTTCAGTAGTAGCATAATTTATCTGGGCATTGTCTAGGGTTTTACTAGCATATTGGATAACATTCATTTTCTTATCAACTCTTTGTCCTAGAACAACACCTACAGCATAATCACTAGCATCGCACATAATTTCAAAGGGTAAATTCCAATCAGGAGGCTGAACAATAGGTGGAGAAATCAAGGCTTTCTTAAGTACTTCAAATGGCTCTACACAATCATCATCAAATATAAAAGGAACGTCTTTTTGTAAGAGATTAGTCAGAGGCCTGGAGATTTTAGAGAAGTCCTTAATGTACCTATAAAAACTGGCATGACCAAGGAAACTTCTTATACCTTTAATGTCCTTGGGACACGACATCTTTTCAATAGCATCAACTTTAGCTTTATCAACTTCAATGCCTCTTTTAGAAATTTTATGCCCCAAGACAATACCTTCATTAACCATAGAGTCACTAATGTGAGACACATTAGTCCCGGTTTGATTTTAGCCCGGTACTAATGGTACCATTAGTGCCGGTTCGAACGACTATGCATTAATGCCGGTTCGTGGTGAACCTTTAGTACCGGTTCGTGCCACGAACCGGTACTAAAGGGGTGACGGCAGGCTGGCGTCAGGCCGGGGCCCCACGATCACCTTTAGTACCAGTTCGTGTAACAAACCGGTACTAAAGGGCTAACCTTTAGTACCGGTTTGTGCCACCAACCGGTACTAAAGGGGTCTGACCTATAGTCTCGGTTGCAGACACAAACCGGGACTATAGGGCAATTTTCAAACTCTAC
>NC_057796.1:27249589-27265800 GCF_018294505.1 Triticum aestivum | reverse complement strand
CCTTCGAGAGGTAGTTATATTACTACATCTACTAGTTAGGAAAATTTGAAAACTTAAATTTGGACATGTTTTGGAAAAAGTGTAGGGAAAATGTAAAACGGCTATAACTTTTGCATACGATGTCGGAAAAAAATGTTTAATATATCAAAAAATTCAGCACAAAAATCCGCATCCAATTTTGACCGCCTACGGCCTGTTTGCAATTTTTTAGAATCCTCAAATTCCAAAAGGAAAAAAAGATATGCTCAAATTTTAGTTTTTTTATTTTGGTTAAATCTGGTCAAACTATTAATGTTACTACATAACTATTCAAGAATATTAGTGTTACTAAATAATTATTTCAATTTTTTGAATTTTGGTCAAATCTGGTCAAACTATGGTCAAACTTATTCAAGAAATATTAGTGTTACTAAATAATTACTGTTTTTTAGAATAAAAGTTTCAAACTCAAACGGTGAAACGTCTGACCTAATGCTCAAGCTAAACTACTGAGGGTTAATAGGATTGACAACTTACATTTGTCAGGAAAACAACAAGTGCAGACTTCGAAAGTAGCGGGAATAGAACTTCGAAGTTAAGCGTGCTCAGGCTAGGGGAGTGAGCGGATGGGTGACCGGCCAGGAAGTTAGACGATTTGGAATGAGTGATCCACACTTGAGCAGTTAAGAGGGGTTATTAGAGACTAAATCATCATATAATTCAGAAAATTGAAAATAAAAAAAATCAAAAAAAAATTCCAAAATTTTCAAAAAAAAAATACCTTTAGTACCGGTTGGTGTTACAACCGGTACTAAAGGTCCCCCATACCATGGCGCGAGCTCACGCCACATGGTGGGCCTTTAGTGGCGGTTCGTGCCGAACCGGTACTAAAGGGGGGGCCTTTAGTCTCCACTCTTTAGTGCCGGTTGCAGAACCGGCACTAAAGGCCCTTATGAACCGGTATTAAAGCTCCGTTTTCTACTAGTGAGTGGCACTTCTCCCAATTCAAGACAAGGTTACTTTCTTCACATCTCTGCAAAACTCGATCAAGGTTGCTTAAGCAATCATCAAAAGAAGTTCCATACACGGAGAAATCATCCATTAAAACCTCAACAATCTTTTCACAAAAGTCAGAGAATATAGCCTCATGCATCTTTCAAAGGTAGCAGGAGCATTACATAAACCAAAAAGGCATACGTCTATAAGCAAAGGTACTGAAAGGGCAAGTAAAAGTGGTCTTTTCTTTATCCTCTTTTGACACAGGTATTTGAGAGAAACCAGAATAACCATCTAGAAAGCAAAAATGTGTATGTTTGTATAATCTTTCTAGCATTTGAACGATAAAAGGTAAAGGGTAATGATCCTTTTTAGTAGCTTTATTTAATTTGCGGAAATCAATTACCATTCTATAACCTATTATAATTCTTTGTCGGATCAATTCATCTTTATCATTAGGAACAACAGTAATACCTCCCTTCTTAGGGACACAATGGACAGGACTTACCCACTGACTATCAGCAACGGGATAAATTATACCTGCCTCCAAAAGCTTTACTATTTCTTTTCTTACCACTTCTTTCATCTTAGGATTTAACCTTCGTTGGTGATCAACAACCGGTTTAGCGTCTTTCTCCAATTTTATTTTGTGCTGGCATAAAGTGGGACTAATGCCCTTAAGATCATCAAGAGTATATCCAATAGCAGCACGGTGCTTCTTCAGAGTTTTCAATAATTTCTTTTCTTCATGCTCTGAAAGGTTAGCACTATAATAATAACAGAATATATCTTTTTCTCATCAAGATAAGCATATTTAAGAGTATCAGGTAATGGTTTAAGCTCAAACACGGGATCACCCTTGGGTGGAGGAGGATCCCCTAGGATTTCAACAAGCAAGTTGTGTTTCAAAATAGGTCCCTGTTTAAAGAATACTTCATCTATTTCCCTTCTTTCATTCATAAACATATCATTTTCATGGTCGAGCAAATATTGTTCTAAAGGATCATTAGGAGGCACGACAATAGAAGCCAGACCAATAATTTCATCTTTACTAGGCAATTCTTTATCATGGGGTTGTCTATGAAATTTAGCAAAATTAAACTCATGAGACATTCCCCCCAAACCAATAGTAACAACATCCTTTTTGTAGTCTATTCTAGCATTAACAGTATTCAAGAAGGGTCTACAAAATATAATGGGACAAGAGTTATCTTGTGTGGAACCAAGAACAAGAAAATCAGCACGATATTTAACTTTCCCACACAAGACTTCAACATCTCTAACAATCCCAACTGGTGAAATAGTGTCTCTATTGGCAAGCTTAATCGTAACATCGATTTTCTTCTATCTCAGCAGGTGCAATATCATGCATAATTTCTTTGTATAAGGAATGAGGTATTGCACTGGCACCCATATCACATAAGCCATGATAACAATGATGCATCAAAGCGGACACCACTGTTTTGGTTGGTGCTCTTTTTATCTTGGGCGATCGTGTCAAATGTATTCACATTTATCTTGTACCCTTTGAAAGTCAATATATTCGAAACTGGTAACTTGGACAACAAGTACAGCTCATCTTCAACAGCGTCGTCATGCATGAGACGTGTCTGTAACCAACCGACAAAAGTCCCCGTTTGTTCACATGTAATCCAATCGTCAGACTGCTCCAGGTGTTTGGAGCATAGAATATTCTTGTGTTCCTCGATATATGGAGCCACCAAGGAGGAATTTTGTAGAATTGCGTAGCGTGCCTTTTCCACCTAGTCTGCCCTCATGCCGCAGTTCAGGAACACCAATCGGCATAAGGTCAGGAATAAAGTCAACACAAAACTCAATTACCTCCTCATTTTCATGGCCCTTGGAGATGCTTCCTTCTGTCCTAGCACCGTTATGAACATATTTCTTTAGGACTCCCATGAACCTCTCAAAGGGGAACATATTGTGTAGAAATACAGGACCCATAATGGCAATCTCTTCAACTAGGTGAACTAGGACGTGCGTCATGATATTGAAGAAGGATGGTGAGAACACCAACTCAAAACTGACAAGACATTGCACCAAATCATTCTCTAACCTTGGTACGATTTCTGGATCCACTGGTGCGCGTTGGTCCTAAATAAACGTTTTTAACCCCTTTCCGCAGCGGCATTTGGAACCGTCGCAGAGTGAGTATGGGCGATAGGCGGGTCCTTCCCACACGACCCAGAAACCGTCGGGGATAGGGAGCCTTGATGCATACAGTTGTCCCTATATAACCGTTTCTGATATCTTGAATATCCCAAACGCTTCATCCTTGCTACTCGTTTGTGCTCGCATTGCCATCGCAGTTGGAGTTTTGTGGTTCTACCTAAAACCAGGCAGATTCCAGGCATGGGAGTTTTCCAGGCAGATTCTAGGCACGGGAGTTTTACGATGCCTGGCACATCACAAATAGTTCATGATTATAAACCGTGTACGATGGGTAGACAATCACACACATTTAGTTTTCCCGCACCGTATGTGATAGTTTCTAACATCACACACGCTTTGCAAGCGGCAATTGTGTGCATGCTTACACACATTTCCTCTCTGTGAACCGTCTCAGATTATGGTGTATATCGCAAACGTTTGTGTTTTACCAACCGTGTGTGCCGTAATGACCTGCACAACATAATTTCGCCCTAATTTAATTGCTGCTATTTAAAATTGTACCTAATTTAAACTTGAAAGTAGGCTATAGCTTTATTCATATCCATCAGGTTCAAACAACCAATGCCTTATTCGATTCACAGGTACATATGTTTAAGAATTACATAAGCACCAAATAAAGAATGATGTACCAGGGTTCTATACTTGTACTATTACAGATGGTAAAGAAAGAGGCGAGAGACATTCCAGTTGCTGAACAAGGTGAAGCGGAATGGCCCTATTGTGCTCTACTGGATGCAGAAGGCATGCAGGACTCTTGTCATGTAGTTTGAGAGGTAATCTTGAGTAAACTGCTTCAGGATCCACTGCAAAAGAAAAAAGATTCAGATATTGTCATGTAAAACAAGTCATTACGGGCAGTAAAAAGAAGGCTACATGGTTCTTACTTACCATCCTGCAGTTCACTGTTGTCTTGCATAAAGTGTAAACAAATAGTTCGATTGACATCTTTTGACCCATTTTAATAACAATCTTTATCAGTTTCCTCACTTGATGCTGGTTCATGAATATCTCATTGCCCCATACGCAGAAAGGGTCGAAGTCTGGATCTTTGGCAATGATATATGTACCTAAAAGTACCAAGTTAATATTAGAAGCTAAACAACAATTGAAAAATGATGTAGTACAACACTCCATCCATCCCATTATATAAGATTTATTACATGTATATCTAGACATCATCAGAACATTAAGGTAACACTCTTCCTTAGTGCTATGTAGCCTGGGATTGCATATTTAGTCATTCAATACAATGCATGTTGCTAAACAACAATTGAAAAACGAAAAGGCATGTTAACTGCAATATCCTTAACATCAACCAAATATCGTAATTCATAGTGGTATTGTTGAAACTGTTATTGATGAAATTGAACTGCACGGCAAATAGTTGCACATATAGAGCATCACGTTGTGAAGAACTGAAATAAACAAGTCATAAGGACATCTCTAGGCGATCCTTAAAAAGTTGAAGGACTAAAACCCTTAGTGGATATATATATATATACTCCAGCAATTTTTGGCCTTTTCTAGTCGATCCTCTAAACTTAAGGTTGTAAACTTCAATTTGATCAAGTTCAAAGCATCTTCAACCGAAACTAGCATGCATTCAAACATAAACATAGATAGTTTTGCATAACCGAACAAAAAACATAAATTTAAACTAAGCTAAACTACTTTCGGTCGAATTATAGGTCGAGCCAATCCTTCCTCATCATGTACGGTGTGCCGCGAGCCGGGTTCGGGCCAGTACCATCGTCGGGGTCGTTGGGGAAGGCACTCCTCCACTCGTCGACGTCGATCTCCTCGTCCTCAGGGCCTAGCTCGACGCCCTCCGCACCGCCGTCGCCGCCGCCTTCGACCTCATCATCTAAGGAAAGCGCGATAACCTCGCCGCACTTCGCGCCGCCGTCCTCGCCGCCTTCGACCTCATCATCGGAGGAGAGCGCGGTAATCTCGCCGCCCTCCGCGCCGGCAAGGATCGCCCGCTCCGCCTCCATGAGCTCTGGGTGCTGCCGGCGGAGCTCTTGCATGTAGGCCTCGAGGGACTCCCACGCCTCGCGGTCCTCCCGCGCCATAGCCGAGCTCACAACCCTGGCTCCGGCGGAACGAGGTGGACCGGACATGTGTCTAAGGGGAAATTGAGCCTAGCCGCCTTGCCGTGGTAGCAGATCTGCCAGTGGTCGTACTCCATGGCCGCGAGCTCGGCCGTGTGGAAGCTACCGAGCCACCGGCGGGTGTGGGTCTCTCGATCTGTAATCTCGGCGACCCACGTCCCCCACCGCCACTGCCGGACCCCAAGGTAGGACTTTGTTGGCTACCGGGTCCGAGGGAGGACGAGGAAGTCCTCGAACCGGCGTAGGGGCACGACGGCGGGCGGATTGGGCCCGCGGAGGACGATGGGGACACCTCAGCGGCCACCTCGCCGGCGTCGGGCGAAAAGGCCGCGATAAACCTCTTTTTGGCCATTGGCTCCTCGAGCTCCCCGGCACATGGGCAGAGGTTGAGGATGGAGGCGCCGGCGATGGCGACGACCTACCAATGGTTTCGAGGGTTGTGTGTGTCTGTGTGAGCGGAGGTTTTGGGGTGTGTGTGGAGGGGGGCAAGGTTGTTTTTGAGGAAATACTGCTGCAACTGAAAATTTTACTAGGCGGGAGTAACAAGGCGGGGCTACTGAAAATTTGGATCAACGGCAAGCAGATATTTTTGAGATTGCGAGGGATGCAGAGGCGGGAGTAAAATGCCAGGGCTACTGAAATTTTGATTCAAGGGACTGAAGCAGAGCGGGAGTAACAGACATCGCACACGGTCCGCACATACTAATCGGGTGCTATCAAACATTAAAACCTTCCAACCGATAGATATTTTTGAGATTGTGAGGGATGCAGAGGCAGGAGTTCTTG
Organism: Triticum aestivum; assembly: GCF_018294505.1. Classification (NCBI taxonomy): domain Eukaryota; kingdom Viridiplantae; phylum Streptophyta; class Magnoliopsida; order Poales; family Poaceae; genus Triticum; species Triticum aestivum. The sequence continues at coordinate 27,259,735 of NC_057796.1, read as the reverse complement.
GGGAGTGAGCTAGTGTGCTAGACACGCTGCTGTGGACTATAGCCGATGCACCTTCTCGCGTAAGCCATAGGCGTACTATACACCGATGGTGCTCCAAGATATTTTGTACTACATCTCACACGGTTCGTGATAATAAATTGTGTGGGATCTACTTGATTTGAAATACAAAATGGGGTCGCAGCGGCAATGGACGCTGTTTGAATTGCTAGACCTTTTATCTGAAGTGAACATGCAACTATATGTGTGTCGTAAAAGAATTGGAATTATTCAGGGTTCGTTTGGGCATTTTATATAATAAACTGGTTTTCTAGCTATTTCACGTGCACAATTCAAAATTAAACTACGTGCACATGCTCTGGTGCATACAAATTGGTTGAAAAATCAAATATGTGTCCTTTAGTGCATGCTTAGGTCCCATGCAAGAAATGGGAATGAATTTTTCGGGGTTCGTTTGGCCTTTTTTATACATTAACTGGATTTTCTAGGCATTTTATGTGCATAATTCAAATTTGAACTACAAGCACATGCTCCAATGCACCAAAGTTGTTTGAAAAATCACATGTGTGTTCTTGGATGAATTTCTAGGTCCCATGCAAGAGATGGGAATGAATTTCAAACACCAAGGCACTGTTGATTGCCGGCAAAACGTTGAGATACCTGGTTTTTCAATTCTAGTAAATCCAAAAATCGTCTGAAATTCATGAAACTTGGCATGCTATCATGGAGCGGCATCAACATGCCGTAGTGAAAATTTTGTCCCATTTGGGGCAGGTTTGGGTATAAGCTTCTCACAAACCAAGCTTCTCACAACAAGCATGATGGCTTCGATACGGAACGTACCACCTTTGGGGACGGGACGATATCCGTTGCCTCTTATTGCTTTCAAAAATTTTCTAGTGTCAACATAGAACAACAGGAGTGTTGTGTCAATTTATGTGATTTTTTGGGGTTCGTTTGGACATTTTTATGCATTAACTGGATTTTCTAGGCATTTTATGTGCATAATTCAAATTTGAACTACAAGCACATGCTCCAATGCACTAAAGTTGGTTGAAAAATCAAAACTGTGTCCTTGGGTGAATTTCTAGGTCCCATGGAAGAGATGAGAATGAAATTCAAACACCAGGGCACTGTTGATTGCTGGCAAAACGTTGAGATGCCTGGTTTTTAAATTCTAGTAAATCCAAAACTCGTCTGAAATTCATGAAACTTGGCATGCTATCATGGAGCGGCATCAACATGCCGTGTTAAAAAAATTGTCCCATTCGGGGCAGGTTCGGGTATACGCTTCTCACAAACCAGAGCTCCTCACAACAAGCATGATGGTTTCGGTAGGGAACGTCCCACCTTTGGGTACGAAACGATATCCATTGCCTCTTATTGCTTTCAAAAAAATTCTCGTGTCAAGACAAAACAACAGGAGTGTTGTGTCAATTTTTAGGACTTTTCGGGGTTCGTTTGGACATTATGCATTAACTGAGTTTTCAATGCATTTATGTGCATAACTAAAATTTGAACTACATGCACATGCTCCGGTGCATATAAATTGGTTGAAAAATCAAATCTGTGTCCTTGGGTGCATGCTTAGGTCCCATGCAAGAAATGGGAATGAATTTCAAACACCAGGGCACCGTTGATTGCTGGCAAAGCATTGAGATGCCTAGTTTTTAAATTCTAGTAAATCCAAAACTCGTCTAAATTCATGAAACTTGGCATGCTATCATTAATATCTCAAACGTTTGTAGAATTCAAATCGCGTGCGTTTTGTTAGCCATTCACGTGACGCCACGTGTCTTGGTTTTACTGGCTGTAGGAGGTGTCGTGCGGACATCTGCTTGACCTTGACTGAACGGGAGGCGTCCGAGCGCAGTCCGGTGCGCAGGCTGACCGAGAGGCATGCAAGCTGTCCTCCAATGCGCAGGCTCACCGGGAAGCGTGCTAGCTATACGCTATGCAGGATCACTGAGAAGCGAGCCCTTTGACTTCCATGGTCGCCTGCCTTCCTCTCAATTAATGGCACCCGAGCCGCTGTTAAATACGGGCGGCCTTACTATTCGCCTCCCATTCCCCTCCCTCCCGCAGACCTCCACCAACGCCATGGAGCAGAACGATCATCTGCCACTAGTCTTCAAGTTTGTTGAAGTCGACTCTGAGCCGGAGGAGATAGAAAATAAGGAGGAATGGGGCCTCATGGACATGGCCCAAAACGAGCTGGCCACGGCGGTTGCTGCCCCCGCTCCGGTCCCAGCTTCCATCCCCGCGCCCGCGCCAGCGACCATCCCCGTAGCATTGACGGGCTGGTCGCCGAGCACTATCGCACAGCTGGAAGCCGCGGGCGTCAGGGAGCTCTCCACAGACCCGCGAGCTCGTGTACATGCCAGCGCCAGCGCCCGTGCCCGTGCGCGTGCGCGCCCCTCCACCCACCGTGGCGCCGGCCCCCGTGCGTTTGGCTGCACCCGCCTCGCCCGTGCCCGTGCCCGTGCGCGTGCCCCCCTCAGCGACATGGGACGTTGCCGTCGACCGCTACCTCTCAGCGGCGCCAGTTGCCGTCCTCCCGCACCCCGTCCGTCGATCGCGCGATGACATCATGTTTGATTTACAAGTGAAGAACATTTTGTGCTGCCTTGAAGACTTCAACAACGGCGTCCCGGAGGATGACAACGACAACGAGGGCGCGGCACGCCGCCGCCGGAAATAGTTTTTTTAGGGCTTAATACTGTATCTCAAATTCTTGATCGTATGAATATAAATTCGCGTGGTGACTGAATCAAAGATATTGTTTGAACGAACTTGCGTTTTTCTCTCTTAATGTACAGACTTATCAAACGATTTTTTTTTGAAAAAAATGTCAATGGTTTTTCAATATAAAACACTCATCGCAAATGTTTTAGTTAGAACACCCGGATGCAAACCGACAGCTTCCCCAGGAAGCCAAGGGAAATGTGCCGAGCAGGATTTCTGCATCCCTTCAACGCAAACGGTTGTTTTGCATGACCCGTGTGCAACCACGTACAAACAATTGCGTAAGATTTGCATATCTGTCATTTTGGGTATGTTGCCATTTTTCAAACTGGAAAGATTGACATTTGTTTATCTAGTAACATTGCCATTTGTCAACCTTGTAACACTGCGATTTGTCAAAATATGCAGCTAAAAATCACCAGCACTATCTAATTTTTGCAACTAAAATCACTAGCACTGTTCATATGGACACCACTAGCAGGCGTGAGTTGATGGAAGCATATACAAATGTACCATTGATTACATTCAACAAGTCATCAACCCACAAGGACAACTGGGATACACGTTGGATTATAGATCATTTCCAACAAAACATTCTAGTAAAGTTTTTCTCACACAACAAATAACAAAGCGATGAAATGAACTTCAGCTCAACCACTCGTCGGCGTTGGAAATGCTTGCTTTGAACCAAAAGTGATTCTCTAGGAAGGGCCAGCTACTGTCAATCTCGAGACCAACGCAGGACTAATCATCCAGGCTGAAGCGGCCGATGTCAGGACCCATATTGGGACGGTAGGGAAGCATAGAAATGTCTGAGGTATAGATACAGTTGCTTCTCATAAATGGAAGTAATGTTGTGTCAAGAGCAGCTGGATCGCCTTCCACCATCATTGGATAGTTTTGTCCAAGGAAGAGCGAGTTAACTCCAAGACTTTCAATACTGAACCAGGGAGAAGGTGTTGGTGCTAGCACACTAGTATCCATCCCGAATACCCTGCAACGGATGTTGGAATAGGTCCGGATAGTGCGACCATGCGAGACAACACCTGCTTCCTTAGTAACATCAGCAGTGCCCTGTATACAGACAAGAAGAGGTGATCCATCAAAATAAGTTGCCAGGCGCCACTAATTATATGGGTCCTGCTCGTCCTCATGCTCGTGATCATCAACATCGTCATCTCCCCCTTGGTTATAAAAAATTTCAAGTATAGGTGGTGGAATGTTCACAGGACTTTGGAAACACAAGAAGGTTAATTAATTAGTAAAGGGAAACTAGCTAACCCACATGCATGTGGATGAAACAATTATAATTATAGTGGAAGACAAACGTAACGAAAGCATGATGATTCCACGCAAAAATAGTGCCACGAGTGGTGGCAGCAAACACAAGACCCTCGTATTGAATTGCATCACAGTACTCATCCGGGTACAGAAACTGATTTTTGAGCAATATCCATCGAGGCTGGAAGTAAGGAAGGCAACAATCTTGTCGAAGATAGCAACAGCTTCATAGTTCGAGTAATCCTAAGAGCGGTTGGGAACTCGACAAATTGCTATCTTCCATAGACGACAGTCACCATGATCGTATTTGAACTCACGTAGAATACCGGTGTACTCAACCTCTTGGCAGTCATCTGAGATTTTTGGAAGTGGAACCCGGTGACGATTGTACACATTCACAAGTTCCCACTCGCAGTTGTACCCAATATAAACAACCCAATCTCCATTTGCCCTCAAGCGATGGCATCTTAACATCATACGTATCATTATCAAGCGGCATCAACTTGCACAAGGCGAGGCTTCCCTCATCCCCGCGCCAGTCAGCAGGGTCACGGCGAAGAAGATAGGGGAGATCAAACCGCTCCTGGACCCTTGGGTTCCTTGTAATGATGTTATTAGTTGAATCGAGAATGGTGTTGAACAAACCTTCCATGCTAGCCTAGGTGATGACGTCGCAACGATCAATGAGTTCCTCCACCATGTCATCTTTCAGATCAAGGCAAGAATAACGGGGTTATTTCCGCCCTGTTCCCTCCATGGAGAAGATGATCGAACAATGGCAGAAGGAAGGGTGAAGGCAAATGGATGGAGGAAGAGCATGCGACAGCAGTTCCAAATCAAGAGGGAACGGCGAAGAGGCGGTGGACGGTTGCCACGGTACACGAAGAGGCGCCTGGGGAGCGAACGGTTGCCACAGAGGTCACATATTGACGACAACGGCCGAGTGAACCGCATGCATATATCGCACACACCTTGATCTGGCTGACCGTTTCTTTTGTGTCGCCTAATCACAAAAAGTTCATCCGAGTGAACTGTATGCTGTATATCGCACACACCTTCATCTGGCTGCCCGTTTCTTTTGTGTTGCCTAATCACAAATAGTTCATTTGAGTGAACCTTATGCTGTCTATCACACACGCCTTCATCTGGCTGCCTGTTTCTTTTGTTCCTCCTCATTGCAAACAGTTAATTGAACTGAACTGTATGCCCTTCATCGCACACGCAACTAAAACCTGAACCGTGTTTGACGCATTCGTCATCGCAAACGTTTTATACATTTCTGACAGTTTTCATACAACACCGTTTGCGATTATTGCATCGCACACAGTTTCTCAAAGGGTCTCTGATAATAGTTTGCGTTAGCAGAATCCTGCAGTAGTAATCGATTACCTTTTGAGAGATTGCATTGAGGAATGCACATAGCTTCACAATGGCTAATAGAACGTTTTCCGGTAGAAGCCAACCGGAAGCAGTTGCGTCATAATCACGTGGCAATCATGAGACTTTAGGTTCTGGAACTTTTTCTCTGCCATATTTATTCTTCCCTTTATATTCGATGAGAAGCCAGATGGGACCTTCATACTGAGCAGGCATTCAAAGAAGATTTCATGCTCTTCTTTGGTAAGAGTGTAGGTGGCATGACCCTGATGTATGCCGTCTTTTCTGTGCATACGTTGCTGGTCCTCCCGTGCCTCCGGTGTATCTTTTGTCTTACCATACACACCCAAGAAGCCTAGCAGGTTCACACAAAGATTCTTCGTCACATGCATCACGTCGATTGCAGAGCGGACTTCTAGGTCTTTCCAATAGGGTAGGTCCCAAAATATAGATTTCCTCTTCCACATGGGTGCGCGTTCGTTAGCGTCATTCGGAACAGATTGTCCGCCAGGACCCTTTCCAAAGATTACTTTTAAATCCTTGACCATATGAAGTACATTATCACCAGTACGGTAGCGAGGCTTCTTCCGGTGATCTGCCCCACATTTGAAATGCTTTCCTTTCTTTCTTACGGGATGCCTTCTCGGAAGAAATCGACGATGTCCCAGGTACACATTCTTAGTACAATTATCCAAATATATACTGTTGGTATCATCTAAACAATGCGTGCATGTGCGGTATCCCTTGTTTGTCTGTCCTGAAAGGTTACAGAGAGTAGGCCAATCATTAATGGTCACAAACAGCAACGCATGTAGGTCAAATTCCTCCTGATTGTGCTCATCCCACGCACGTACACCTTTTTCATTCCCCAGCTGTAAGAGTTCATGAACTAATGGCCTTAGGTACACATCAATGTCATTGTCGGGGTGCTTAGGTCCTTGGATGAGCACTGGCATCATAATGAACTTCCGCTTCATGCACAACCAATGAGGAAGGTTATACATGCATAGAGTCACAGGCTAGGTGCTATGATTGCTACTCTGCTCCCCAAAAGGATTTATGCCATCTGCGCTTAGACGAAACCATATGTTCCTTGTGTCATATGCAAAATCCCCCCACTTTCTCTCAATTTTTCTCCACTGCGGTCCGCCAGCGGGTACTCTCAACTTCTCGGCTTTCTTATAGTCTTCTTTGTGCCATCGCATCAATTTGGCATGCTCTTTGTTTTGGAACAAATGTTTCAATCGTGGTATTATAGGGGCATACCACATCACCTTGGTAGGAATCTTCTTCCTGGCGCGCTCGTCCTCAACATCACCAGGGTCATCGCGTCTGATCTTATAGCGCAGCGCACCGCATGCCGGGCATGCATTCAAATCCTCGTACTCACCACGTAGAGGATCCAAGCATTAGGGCATGCATGTATCTTCTACACCTCTAATCCTAGAGGGCAGGCAACCTTCTTTGCTTCATACGTACTGTCGGGCAATTCGTTGTCCTTTGGAAGCATCTTCTTTAACATTATCAACAACTTTTCAGATCCCTTGTCAGATATACCATTCTCTGCCTTCCATTGCAGCAATTCCGGTGCGGTGCCCATCTTTTTCTTGTCAGCTTTGCAATTTGGGTAGAACAATTTCTTGTGATCCTCTAACATGCACTGCAACTTCAGCCTCTCCTTTTCACTTGCACAGTTTTTCTTTGCATCAACAATGGCCCGACCAAGATCATCAGCGGGTTCATTGATACGTCTCCAATGTATCTATAATTTTTTATTGTTCCATTCTATTATATTATCTGTTTTGGATGTTTTATAGGCATTAATATGTTATTTTATATTATTGTTGGGACTAACTTATTAACGTAGAGCCCAGTGCCAGTTTTTGTTTTTTTCCTTGTTTTTGAGCTTCGCAGAAAAGGAATACCAAATGGAGTCCAAAAGGAATAAAAACTTCGTGATGAGTTTTCTATGACCAGCAGACACCCAAGAGACTTGGAGTGGAAGTCAGAAGAGCCACGAGGCAGCCACAAGGGTGGAGGGTGCACCCGGGGGGTAGGGCACGCCCCCAACCTTGTGGGCCCCTTGGTGGCCTCCTGACCTAGATCTTCCTCCTATATCTTCACATATATTTCCAAACCACTAGAAGTATCCACGAAAACACTTTTTCACCGCCGCAACCTTCTGTTCCCATGAGATCCCATCTTGGGGCCTTTTCCGGCATCCTGCCGGACGGGAATTCCATCACGAAGGGCTTCTACATCAACTCTATTGCCCTTCCGATGAAGCGTGAGTAGTTTACCAGACGTACGGGTCCATATCTAGATGGCTTCTTCTCTCTCTTTGATTCTCAATACCATGTTCTCCTCGATGTTCTTGGAGATCTATCCGATGTAATCTTCTTTTGCGGTGTGTTTATGATAAGCTTATTTATGAATATTATTTGAATCTTCTCTTAACTCTTTTATGCATGATTTGATATCTTTGTAATTCTCTTCGAACTATCGATTTAGTTTGGCCAACTAGATTGGTTTTTCTTGCAATGGGAGAAGTGCTTAGCTTTGGGTTCAATCTTGCGGTGTCCTCTCCCAGTGCCAGTAGGGGGTGCGAGGCACGTATTTTATTGTTGCCATCGAGGATAAAAAGATAGGGTTTACACCATATTGCTTGCGTTTATTCCTCTACATCATGTCATCTTACTTAAAGCGTTACTCTGTACTTCATGAACTTAGTACTCTAGATGCAGGCAAGAGTCTATCGATATGTGGAGTAATAGTAGTAGATGCAGGAAGGAGTCGGTCTACTTGACACGGACGTGATGCCTATATTTCATAATTATTGCCTTAGATATCATTATAACTTTGCGCTTTTCTATCAATTGCTCGACAGTAATTTGTTCACCCACCGTATTATTTAACATTTTGAGAGAAGCCTCTAGTGAAACCTATGGCCCCCGGGTCTATTTTCCATCATATAAGTTTCCGATCTACTATTTTGCAATCTTTTACTTTCCGATCTATAAACCAAAAACCCAAATATTTGCTTTATCTTTTGTTTAGTTTTATCTATCTCTATCAGATCTCACTTTTTGCAAGTGACCGCGAAGGGATTGACAACCCCTTTATCGCGTTGGGTGCAAGTGTTTGATTGTTTGTGCAGTTATTGGTGATTTGTGCGTTGTCTCCTACTGGATTGATACCTTGGTTCTCTAACTGAGGGAAGTACTTAATATCTACTTTGCTGCATCACCCTTTCCTCTTCAAGGGAAAAAGCAATGCAAGCTCAAGAAGTAGCAGGAAGAATTTCTGGCGCCATTGCCGGGGAGATCTATGCCAAGTCAATACATACCAAGTACCCATCATAAACTCTCATCTCTTGCATTACATTATTCGCCATTTTCCTCTTGTTTTCCTCTCCCCCACTTCTAAAATGATTTTCAAAAAGGTTTGCCTTTTTCTTCGCCCCTCTTCCGTTCGTCTTTTCGTTTGCTTTTTCACTACAAAAAAATACACTTCCGTGATGATACGTGTTTGTCACAGTAGGTCACGTTTTCTGTCATGCATGTACATCCATGACGATTTTATGACAGAATCAAGATAGTCATACATGTGCTGTCGTAGAAGTGTTCCATGACATTACCAAATTTATCATCACGGAAGTTGTCCACTTCCAGGACGATAAATCGCGCGTCACAGTAGTGCTTTCATCAAGGGTGACCGACACGTGGCATCCACCGTAACGGAACGCCGTTAAGCTATCGGGTCCGGTTTTGGATCCGATAACCCGTTAAGAGCACCGACCAATGGGGATTTTCCACGTGTAAAATCATCACTGGCTGGAGGAAACACGTGTCGGCTCACCGTTGGGGACAGATGTCATCCACTCATTGGACCCAAAGCGCCTATGATACGTCAACACGTGGCACGGTCCAACAGAGGCCCCTTCCTGTGAAAAGGCCGGCCCGTTTGACTTTGTCAAAAGGTGGCGGGCCGGCCCACGGCATGCCTGTTAATGGCCTGTTCGTATATAGCCCATTTACAGCCCGCTAACCCAGGGGCCGTTTACAGCGTACCTGTAACATCCCCCGCATCACACTACAGTAATCCCTTATGATCAGTGCCAAGTCATCTTGACTTATGAAGCTTAATCATGTTGGGATAATATCTCATTTCAAATTCCTTCTCTGAATTCCATTCAAATTAAACAGTGCAAAATGAAGTTGATCAAAACTTGTTGGAAAAATGTTCACCTTTTAGAAAATAATCTAAAACTATTTACTGTTAAGGAACACAACATCATCATCAACTCTAAATGGGCCTAATGCATTTTAACAGAGCAAAAACAGCCTTCAAAATGCCCTTTTCATTATCGAGGAAATTCAAATGAACTCCAAAAATGCCCAAACTTTTTGTGGCAGTGCTGGATATTGCAAAGTAATTATGTGACCAAGTTTCACATTTTTGCAAAATCTTATGGAAGCTGAAAATATTACTAAACCCCTTTCGGTAAAAAGAAAATAAAAAAGGCCACTGTGCACTGGCCTAAGTGCACAGTGCCTAGAGCCCAGCCCACCACGGCCTCCTCCTTCTCCCCCGTTCTCTGTTCAAGCGACCGAGGCGCACCCACCATCGCCGCCAAGCCAGCTCGCCGACAGCGCTACTCGGTGGATAAGGCCTCCACCGAGCCCCCCCCCCGCCCCAGATATTCCCCCCCCCAACTACCTCCACCCACTCCACTCTTCATCTCGG